>NC_090654.1:229317615-229617615 GCF_040937935.1 Hyperolius riggenbachi | reverse complement strand
TCACTGGAGTTCCTCTTTAAGGACCAAAGCCTTTTTTTGATGCATCTCATTCTGTGATCACTTTGATTGGATCACAGTGATCACAGGGTCAGAAGCCAATGAAATCTGCTCCGGACTGACATACGGAGCTCAGCTATCTATACATTATTATCTATTGTATTTATAAAGCGGCAACTTATTACACAAATTGACCTCTACCATGCAGTGTAAGTAATAGCGCCATGGCTTTCTCTGCATATAACACAACATTGCATCGACTGTGTCATCTGCTGAGCACTAGCTGTTGCCTTTGCCAATTCTATCATTCCTTCTACTTTATAAATCATACAGATACAATGCATGTAAAACAAATATAAATGAACTACACTCACACACAGTTAGCACTTATGAATAGCCATAAAACTAAAAAATAGTGTATATTTTAATGAAATTGAAATGCCTATCAGCATTTAAAACTACAGTATTCAGATTAAAGGTCAAGTATCACATAATCGTGGAACTTAAGTCTTCAATAAAGTCTAAGTGACACTATATATTTATTCGAGTTTACTTTTGGAAATGCCTGTAGAATAAAAATGATTATAGGTTTATGTAGCATCAGCATATTCCAGCACAGACAAACTATACATACAGCTGCATGATGTAATACAGATAATGAGCAGTCCCACAGCATTCATGGTGGGAGGTACATAGCTGAAATGACAATGTATGCTCGGTACAGCAATACCATGACACATTTAGAGAGGTGGACCTGACCTAATGCGTTTACATCCTAAAGGAATAGGGGTAAACTGAAAGTGAAGGAAGTTTATAGGCAGTGCCGCCCTGACTAGGTAAGTGAGAATGAGGTTGTGCTGGGTCATTAGGTAGATGACATGACCTCGGGAAGATTACCGTATATATGTGCCTGAAGACGGGAGCTTTGAGGTTATGTTTTGAGATCATGAGGTATGGAAAGTGCTACATGGATTGTGAAACTAAGTTCCAAAGAACAGGAGAAGCTTATGAGAATTTCTGAATGTGGATGTGGGGGGAGTTTACTAGATAAGAAAAAGAGGAGGATTTTGATTCCAGAGTGGAGGTTACATTTGCAGAGGTATCTAACTAGGTATTAGCTCAATTATGTATGAAGGGACTGTGTTGTAGCAAGCTTTGTAGGTTTGTATAGAAGTATGGATTTGATTATTTGTGCAATAGAGAACCAGCGAACCAGCAGAGGGGAGTGGAATTTCAGGAGTGAGAAGAAATGTGGATAAGTGAGTATAAAATGGATTGAAGAGATGCCGCCAATTGGTCACCTGATCGATCGCACAGAAGCATTAAAATAATCAGTGGAACATGACTAGGACTGTATCTTGTTTCGTGCTACCAAATCTATGTAGGCAATGGCACAAAGTATAGCCCATTCATGTCATGGGGTGCCCATAAGGTATTTTGAATAACCTATATTTACTAAATCTTGTTTGGTCTGTTATCAGAGAACATAAACATTCCAGAAAGCAGCAAAGCTTCCACAGGAAGAGATCTGACATCATCAGTCACCAGTCTGAATGGCTTATACATGCACTTTTGGTTCCATGAGTACTGGAGGCACATCTAGAATTATGGGCCATAAATAAGGGGCTGCTCTGTTGCCTGGGAGTCATGTCAGGTCCTGTAGGTGGATACACACATCCCGTTTTTTGGGACAATCACTGACCAATTTTCACCACTTCCATGTAGTATGAGGCCTACAGACTTTGAATACTATGAGCAGAATGTGTAGGTAAGCTTTCATACTACATGGAAGTGGTGAAATTGGCCCAACCAAACCTGATAATGAGCAAGGCAAATTCTCAAACCAATCATAACAATAGTGTAAATTATAAGTGTTACCTTTGTGACTGAACTTGTTAGATTGGAAATCCCACTGTTTATTTAAATCTGGAGACTATCCATTGTGATCACAGATTAACAGTCTGTGTCCCATATCTGTTTTGCCACTAGACACAACTCATCCTTAGTTGAAATCTACTTAGAGTAGAAATCTACAAAAATTCCCATGGTTACTAAAATAATATCTAGCACCCAATCCAACAGTACTATAGAAAAAGTTTTCTCTGCAAGAATTGAGGGTTCCTCATATTCTCTCACACCCTATCTAGGCCACCACTTAGTTTAACGAGTTATGTTCACTCAAAGGGAACCTGAAGCGAGAAGTATATGGAGGTTGCCATAATGATTGCCTTTAAAGCCCAATCTACACAATACGATTCTTTGTACGATTCGATTACGATTCTATTTACGATCTGATTAAATCCGTCATGCCCGATCGGGATTCGATTCGATTCAATTCGATTTGCCATTGCAAAACAATAGCAAATCAAATTGAATCGAATCGAATCCCGATCGGACGTGATGGATTTATTCGGATCAGATGAATAGAATCGTAATCGAATCGTACAAAGAATCGTATCGTGTAGATGGGCTTAAAAGAATACCAGTTGCCTGGCAGCTCTGCTGATCTATTTGGCTGCAGTAGTGTCTGAACACCAGAAACAATCATGCAGTTAATCTTGTCAGATCTGACAATAATGTCAAACACCTGATCTGCTGCATGCTTGTTCAGGGTCTATGGCTAAAAGTATTAGAGGCAGAGGATCGGCTGGACAGCCAGGAAACTGCTAGTGTTTAAAAAGGAAATAAATATGGTAGCCTCCATATCCCGCTCGCTTCAGTTGTATATGGTTTGTATTGATCTGCTTTTGCATTTAGTCCATGAGTTTTCACTTTTTGCCCATTTAATGTCTCCAAAAGCCGTCTGTGTCTTGAGGTATAGTATAGCATTTCATTGTATTCTAAGTAACATTCCAACTCCTGCAACAGATAAGTTTCCTCTGTTACGGTGATTTTTTTTACTGCTTGTTCATATACTCTGAGATTTTCCTAAGCTCTGTATGAACCTACTCATCCTGTTCATGTACTTGTGATTTATTATCATGTTTGTCTAAAATGTTCTCAATAAAAATTATTGAAATTGAAAACCCGCTGTGCAGCTCTGCATACCATAAATACTTCACACCCCTCCTGCATGGCTAATATCAGACTGAGGCCTTCTATTTGTTTAGCAGCTACTCCCTATGAACTATAAGACTTGCCATCTCATGCACATAAATATTTTGAAGTATAAACTACCGTAGGTATGCTGGAAAATATGGTCTGGTGTGTATTGCTCTTCCTGCTATGGGTGTCGCATGTTCACATCTCATAGAGCCACCCAGCAGCTGAATTCACAAAGAAGTAGTAGGTGACACTGCAGATCTAAGCACATTTAGCCCATGAAACAGGTCTCCTCTCCATCCTTTTGTGAATATGAACTGCTTATCATCACTTGCTTGCTGATTGATATTACTTTGACTTAAGTGTCCCTTTAAAGCCCACCTAAAACTCATAAAGGTAAAACAAAAAAAATGAGTTTTACTCACCTGGGGCTTCCAATAGCCCCCTGCAGCTGTCCGGTGCCCCCGCCGTCTCCCTCCGATCCTCCTGGCCCCGCCGGCAGCCACTTCCTGTTTCGGTGACAGGAGCTGACAGGCTGGGGACGCGAGTGATTCTTTGCGTTCCCAGACACATTAGCACCCTCTATGCTGCTATATGGTATATGATATATGCTATAGCAGCATAGATGGTGCTATTGTGGCCAGGAACACGAAGGGGCTATTGGGGCTATTGAAGCCCCAGGTGAGTAAAACTCATTTTTTTTGTTTGACTTAAGTGTCCCTTTAAAAACCTCATTTAGAGAGACATTTAAGTCAATCCTCAAATGATTCCACATTTCACAATGGTGGACTGTAGAACTTGCCCTTCTATGCAGATGCACAGTTATATTGCACAGATTATGATTATGATGATTATCTTACCTTTTAACCTGTGGACATGGCTGAGTGCTACAAGTTCTGTTACTTGGTGGAGCTGCTCTGTCCCTACACATGTTGTCTGGATATGCCTCATTGTCTATTGTACAAAACACCAAGCGGGACTGGTAGCCTGTAAGAAAATCGGGCCCAGAATGTCATTTACTGAAACAGAATTATAATTACAGTTTTTTGTATCATGCATTACACAGTCTTTTCTTGCCTGCCTTTCCTTACCTCCTCCACACTCTGCACTGCATTCACTCCAGGAGCCATAACTCCATTGATAATCATCTGCCTCCACTTGATTGGGTAAGTAGTATTCATAGTGCACGCCCCGATTAGGCTCCTGACCAATGAGCTGCATTTGAAAACAAATCATAGCAATTACAGTTTAAAGGCTTAGTGGAGTGATCTAAGGTTAAATTTTAGTGTTGGTAAGCACAGTATGTACACACATGCACTATTTATGTTACCCATCGGGAGCTTGATCCTACAGGTGACACTTCAAGAACAAATGCTGTACACATGTGTTGCAGGGGGCACACCTACACCTGCTAGATTCTCAGCTGTGGCATCTCCATTGAGTTCCATCCATCCTGTGTATGTAGCTTAACTTTATTTTCAAGGCAGAAATAAACATTTCCTCCAGGACATCTCAATGGATTGCCTAAACTTCAACAATTATTTATAAAGTCACACATATTTTCCCTTTACTTTGTCTGTGTCGGCTGGTGGTTTGGCTGTGCTGACAGGGAACCAAAATGTGAATAGCTTTACAGAGCAGACATTTGGGATCCTGGTATATCTCTGTGGGCATTCCTAGGTTGCCCCCGCCAAACAACAAAGTATGGCTGGTATATACTCCCTCCACCACAGCAAACAAGTGCGGCCAGATTCTGTGTCGCATAACTCCACCTCCTTTGATTATTGCAGAGTGGCTACAGCGGGGGAGCACAATTACCTGGTCCGTTACTGGGTTACCTTCCCTTCTGCACTACAGCCCATCATTATGCAGCAGCATCTCTCCATAGGCTTCCACTGTCACATGACACGCATAGGGAGCCTACTGAAACACACTGCAAGTACTGTGATAGGCTGCTACACTGCTAAAGAGGAAGACCCAGGAAGACAATGGACCAGGTCATTTGTGTTCCACTGTGGCCACTCTGCATATTAAAATGTTACTGGAGTCTCCTCCTAGATTTTGAAACTTGAATTAACTGATGGTAGGGCCAGTACTGTGTCCAAAAATCATGAAAACTGCAGGTTTAACTGAAATGGAAATTAACAGTACAATAAAATTACAGTGACATTACTGTGGATAGTCAATCAAATGCTCATAATTCAGCTTGGAATTAAGTCAATGAAATGAGTTTCCAATTAATTCCAAGTGGCCCAGTTCTGAACTCCATACAATCTGCATTAAATGTACAGAGATATGTGGTCCAGTAAGCATGAACAGAGGCAGTACATATACTTAGCAGGAAACTAAATCATTCTACTGAAGGCTGCTCAGCAATCTGCAAGGAGTACACCAGTTGAACTACTTGATGAGTTGTAAACTACTAAACTAGAGTTGTAGGAGATTCACTCATCACTGTCAATTGTACCACTTCCTCACAATCCTACCCCTACAACACTGCCACCTTCCTTTTGTCCTCCGTTTCCAAGGACACTCCTGTCAACCCCTCCCTCTGACTTCCTAAGTGCCAACTATAGCACTATATAACGGATTCCATGCTGTGCTTACACCTATCCAGCATTACAGGACCCAAAAAGCCATAAATTCAAGGATTTGTTTCTTTCCCATGTTGTTCTTCAAACTACATAAAAATTGACCCTTCCAACCAGTACACAGCTTTCCTATTTTGTTTTTTAAGCCCCCTCTACAGCATTCAATTTCAGGCGCAATTGATCAAATTCGATTAGATCGATTAAATCCGACATGTCCGATCGGGATTCGATCGATCGCATGATCGATTTTGGCTAGTTTTCAATGCAAATCTATCACCGGATCGGACATGTCAGATTTAATCGATCGAATCAAATTCGATCCAATTGAATTCGATCGATCGCGCCTGAAATTGAATGGTGTAGAGGGGGCTTTAAACACAACTCTCCTCAGACACTTGGTGGTCTGTTTGACTTCAGTGACAATGTATCCACAAAGAAGAATTTTAGGACCACTTTGGCTTAACAGCTCTCACACTGAACAAAAGCCAAGTTGAGCAATAATAGTTAGGAGTTAAAGGTACCTTTACATCTAGCAATGATGGGCAGATAAACAATTGTGGTATGGGTTAGGCAAATGGGGGGCGGGAGTTTCAGTAGAAACAGCACTGCATACCAGAATTATTGAACATAAACAACCCACATATCTGAAACCCAGCACCCAATTTAATCAGTAACATACCTCAATAATAAGGGGTTCTGTAGTTGGGCCTCTGGCTGTTAGAACTTCAGGTGCAAGATCTCCCTCTGAACCACGATAGTAGTGAAAGACAGTGCTGGCTATAGACAGAGCCCGGCTATACTCAATGGTCCAGTGCCCATTCAGGTAGTACTCCCCACGAGCATTCTTTAGAGCTGAAGACAATATTATAACAGTTTAAAGATTATCATATATCATTTTTCTTTGGTTAGTTATGTTATTTGAAATGTGTATAACATGCTAACACTTTTTTCAACAGTGCTTTACAAAGATCCGATCTGTTAGGGGTAAAATTAGCCTTCTATTACTTGTTGTGATATGTAAGAAAATGAAAGCACAATAGTCAACCATCAGGAGTATAGAAACAATGTACAAACTTGATGAAGATAGAATTTTGGGTGATATTTAACAATACTCCAAAGCAGTAAGAGTGCCAAACACACACACAAAATATTAGTATCATCTTGGAAAGTATTATATTTAAATAAATAATAAAAATTAGTTTTTCAGGATCAAGATTTAAGATATCGTGATACGATGTCCTCAAATTAGGGCCACAACATGGCAAGTTTTGCCCCATTACTTTCCATGTTTTACACAGTATCGAAGAGAGTATGGAAAATGCGCACATGCAAAAAGGGCATCGGGAAAAAATGGCACGGGGTGTAAACGATAAGCAGTAACAGCGTTTATAAAAATAATGCTGTATTTCGATTACAAATAATGTTTTACAAATAAAAAAAACCATTTAATAATGTGTATTAATTTGCAAATTGTGAAACCGATAATCTTCCCCGTTTTAAAAGTAAAACTTATAATTACGTTTGTTAAAAAAACAATAATATATGTTTAATCGTTTTAATTGCACATTATTGTGAATAACCTTCAGTTATCGTTTCTTCATATAATAAAATCAGAAAATATTGTTTATAACCATGAAAAATATAAGTGTGTTGTTCGTAATAACTATTGTAAAACATTAGTAAATATTACAAACATTTCACTACAACTAAACCTAACTCTACTCTCACACAGAACCCTCCCTGTACCTATCCCTAACCCCTGGTGGTGCCTAACCCTTAATCTCCCCTGGTGGTGCCTAACCCTAGAGGGCTGCTATAGCAACATAGAGGGAGCTATTGTGGCTGGGAACACGAAGAATCACTCGCGTTCCCAGCCTGTCGGGTCCTTGCGGCGAAACCGGTAGTGGTCGCCGGCGGGTCCAGGAGGATCGGAGCAAGGCTGTGAGGGCACCAGACAGCTGCAGGGGGCTGAGGGAAGCCCCAGGTGAGTAAAACTCATTTTTTTATTTGGCTTAAGGTTCACTTTAAAGAGGAACTCCAATGAAAATAATGTAATAAAAAAGTGCTTCATTTTTACAATAATTATGTATACATGATTTAGTCAGTGTTTGCCCATTGTAAAATCTTTTAAATCATTGATTTACATTCTGACATTTATTACATGATGACATTTTTACTGTTGGCAGGTGATGTAGCTGCTGCATGCTTTTTTGGCAGTTGTAAACAGCTGTAAACAGCTATTTCCCACAATGCAGCAAGGTTCACAGACAGGAAACTGCCAGGAGTACATACTCAGAGTTTCTTGTGAAAGGGGTTTCACCACAATATCAGTCATACAGCGCCCCCTGATGGTCTGTTTGTGAAAAGGAATAGATTTCTCATGTAAAAGGGGGTATCAGCTACTGATTCGGATAAAGTTCAATTCTTGGTCGGAGTTTCTCTTTAAGGGAAGACCCTTTATTGTTGACCATATATCCCGCACTGTACCTTAAAGTTTTATAATATACAATGGCCTCAATTCACTAAGCTTTATCAAACACTTTATCAAACGTTTGATAATTTACCTCAAGAGTAAAATCTAATTTTGAATTCACTAAGGTGTTATATATTTATCAAAGGTTTTATCGATAAATCGTTCAATAAATCTATAACACCTTAGTGAATTCAAAATTAGATTTTACCCTTGAGGTAAATTATCAAATGTTTGATAAAGTGTTTGATAAAGCTTAGTGAATTGAGGCCAATGTTCTAGCCGAGTTACTCTACTCAGATGTAATTTTCTGTTAGAACAGTTGTAATTTGTTTACTCTTTGCTTACCTAAAAAGTTCCTCGTAGGAGTGACTTCCTTGATCTGGATATTTATCGCTCCAATAGGAATGGTGAATAGTTGGCTGTAGCCTAAAATAACAGGATCACGGTTACACGTAAGTGTATATGATCATTCAGTGCAATTTTAGAATGTTTTTGTTTTATGCATGTATTATACGAAGTAGTATAAAAAAATGTTCTAGTTAGGAACAAATTAAATACAGTTGTGTTCAAAATTATTCAACCCCCACTGAAATTGAGTGTTTTGGCCAGTTTGACATTGATTTTGATCATTTCAGTCATCTTGTTTACAATTAAATCAAAGAGGCACTTGTAAGTCAGACAAATATAACATAACATTTATAATGAAATAACCACAAATGTCTTTTCTGTGCTCACATCATTATCAGTTTTATTCAACCCCCAAGTGACATTCATTCTTAGTACTTAGTACAACATCTTTTTCCAGTTATAACAGCTTTTAAACGTGAAGCATAGCTTGACACAAGTGTCTTGCAGCGATCTACGGGTATCTTAGCCCATTCTTCATGGGCAAAAGCCTCCAGTTCAGTCACATTCTTGGGCTTGCACGCTGCAACTGCTTTCTTTAAGTCCCACCAGAGGTTCTCAATCGGATTTAAGTCTGGTGACTGCGATGGCCGCTCCAAAATGTTCCAGCCTTTAATCTGCAACCATGCTCTAGTGCAGTGTTTCTCAACATTTTATCGGTATGTACCCCTTTTAAAACCCTGTACTCACCAAGTACCCGCTAGCATAGTAAACATTATCACAAAGTACCCCTTGACAAATATATATTCAATTGTAGTACATTATAATTGGTTCTAAACCATTTCCAAGCCTTTACTATTGCTTTTAATTAGCTAAAATACTAATTTGGGGTTGTTTAAAATAAGATTTATCATTTTCTAAAACTCTAAATGTGTTGTTCTTGGCTAAGTATATCAAGCCTGAGTACCCCTTAGAACCATTAGAAGTACCCCCTGGGGTACGCGTACCACACGTTGAGAACCTAGGCTCTAGTGGACTTGGAGGTATGCTTGGGATCATTGTCCTGTTGAAAGGTCCAACGTCTCCCAAGCCTCAGGTTTGTGACGGACTGCATCACATTTTCACCCACTATCTCCAGGTACTGAAGAGAATTTGTGGTACCTTGCACACACTGAAGCTTCCCTGTACCTGCAGAAGAAAAACAGCTCCAAAGCATGATTGCCTCCCCCCCCCCCCCCCATGCTTCACAGTAGGCAAGGTGTTCTTTTCTTTATAGGCCTTGTTCTTCCTCCTCCAAACATAGCATAGATCCATGGGCCCAAACAGTTCTAATTTTGTTTCATCAGTCCACAGAACACTATCCCAAAACTTTTCTAATTTGTCCACATGACTTTTGGCATACTGCAGTCGACTCTTATTCTTTAGAGACAGCAAGGGGGTGTGCCTGGGAGTTCTGGCATGGAGGCCCTCATTACGCAGTGTGCGCCTTATTGTCTGAGCTGATACTTCAGTACCTGCATCTGACAAATCTTTTTTTCAGTTCCTCAGCCGTCACACGGGGACTTTTCTCTACTTTGCATGTCATGTAGCGCACAGCAGTCGAAGTCAGCATCTTCTTTCTGCCACGACCTGGTAGCGTTTCAACAGTGCCCTTTGCCTTGAATTTGCGAATGATGCTTCCTATGGTGTCTCTTGGTATGTTTAACATCTTTGCAATCTTCTTATAGCCATTGCCCTTCCTGTCTCTTGACTTCATCATGTTTGTAAACACACCAGTAAATGTCTAGAAGGAGCTGAGTATCACAGTAATTTTAAATCTGCCTAATTTTGTGCTTATTATGCTTGAATGCTGCTCGTTAACATCCACAGGTGTTTTCAATACCTGATCGAAAATACTTGAATGAATAAGAATGGTAGTCTTTAAGGGGTTGAATAATTGTGTCAATGAAGAAATCACAAAAAAAAAACAAAAAAACATTTAATACTGTATCCCAAAAACAATTGATGTCATTTTAGTTGCATTTGGTTCTTTAAAAAGTCCTTGTAAGATTTAATTCTGAACACAATTTTCAAATGTACACTAAATTCCCCAAAACCCTTTCCAGCAATGGGGGTTGAGTAATTTTGAACACAACTATATGTCTAATAAATGTGGCATCTCTGCAGCTCCACCTGCTGGTGACTGGCACATTTTGTAGAGATTAAAGAATCATACCTTTTGATACTGTAGTTGAATCATAAGATCCCTTGACCTCATAGCAAGTGCTTCCATCGCCTCCACACACCAGGCAGCGATCCTCTTTTTTGGGTGAATCCAGTACATGATCACAGCCAACAGCCTAACCCATCAGATCATCCAGCCACACGATGGAAAACAATAAGATGGAATATTCTGTTATCTATACACTTGGCTTATCAACAAATAAAACACAATCTAAAACATAGACCAAAAGGGAATCCTTTTTACACAACAAAGCGCTGGGGAGAGTTATTAAAGCAAATCTGTAGTAAGGAAAAAAAAGAGAGAAAGAAAAAGTCAGATACTTACCAATGGAGAGGGAAGGCTCTGGATGCTATTGAGCCTTCCCTGCCCCTTTTTGATGTTCTCATTCCCCCACTGTTGCCCAATGAAGTTACGCCGTCTTTGTGCGCCGTCGGGAGCACTTGTAGACAGATGGCTCCGTATTGCGCATGCGAGCGCTTGGGGACATGAGTGCTCCCAAAGCCTTCCAATGGCTACCTAAGGCCTTGTTTCCATCTGTGCGCTTCTATCCGCTTCTGTCCGCTTTTTATCAGCACATCAATACAGATTGATACATGTTGCTGAAAAGCAGACAGAAGTGCACAGATGGAAACAAGGCCTCAGGCATATTCGACCAGTTGGTCAAATACATGCAATGGTGGTGACAGCACTGGAACAAGGGGACAGGGAAGGCTCAATAGGATCCAGAGCCTTCCCTTTCCATAAGTAAGTATCTGACTTTTTTCTCACTTCAGTTCTACTTTAAGCAAGGATGTTCCAGAATTTTGCCTTTTGCTAAGACAAAATGAGCTGCTGCTTTTGCAGTATTTTTTATTCTGTAATTATACAATATCTGCATCAACCAACTGCAATCCACAGTGACAAATGCACTTTGTATTTAAAGACATTGCTGGCATTGAGGGGTCATTGCATTCTCTGTGCTATACAGACAGCTTATGCCGATGGTTCCTGTGGTTGTAAAAACCCCTGGCTCAACTAAAAGACAAAAGGAGACCAGGAGCCCAAAGGTGCAGAATCGTGTAAGATTCAGAAAAGCAAAATGCTAAGGATGTATATACTCAAAAAGGTGGGTTGCAAATTCTTGCAACCACCGTCAGAGCAGGCGGGAAATAAACCGCTCCTGCTCCGTTTTCCAGGCCTGTGACAGGAACTGGGTGGTTCCACTCAGGACGTTCTTTAGGACAACTAAAAAACTATGACCTCTAAAGAGGTATGCCAAGACACTTTAAACAGGGGTGGAGGCGCCCAATGCATAAAAGATAGGCTAATAAGCTGTTTATCTTATAAACAGAGAGGGAATCTTACTCCCCATGAAGAATTTGGACCAGTTTATTGAAAAAAGGTCTTTTATTAAAGCACATAAAATTGACAGTGTTTCGCGGGTGCTTGCGCGCGTCCTCAGGCTAGTGAAAAAACAAGTGCCTTAACTGCTATGGCTATGTAGCAAGCATGAGCTCCTCTCTGTTGCTATACAGGGCAAGTGTACATAAATTTGCATATTGAGCTCAGTGACTGCCTCTGCAAAGATCAAATTGTTCTATACAGGATAGTATTAACAAATACAACATGGGGAGCACCATCCCCTGTAATAAATATACCACCCTGTATGAAAGAAAGGGGTAGGTCTGGAGTGTGCAGAACGGTCAAATAACTAAATAGTATACTAAGGGAAACAGCAATGACCTCAAAGAAACCGCACCAGACCAGAATGTATCAGAAAAACAATGTTATATCCTTTATTGAAATTACAAACAATTAAAAACCATTAAAACATAGTGGGGGGGAGGGGGATATAAAACCCAAAATATCGGCGAACCAGAGGAAATACAAAGTGCTAGTGACAAACCTTGTTGATAGTCAAATTACACTGACATGACGCTAAAAATGCATGTTGAAATAGTGACTACCTCAACAACATGAAAAATAATAACATCATATGTGCAAATATCAATAAATACAAACAATTGCAAAGATAAGTGATAAAAAAGAATGTAAGATTAGGGTAACAATCCCCTAGAAAGTGATGAATAAGAACCAAAGGTAAAAGAGATAGATCACGTAGTGATCACAGTGAGTAGAATAGTACCATGAATAAAGAGTAATGTCAGTGAGGAATTACAACCTGTGAAGGAAGCAAAGAGTGAAGTAAAATGAACAACCAAAGTGAATAGGATCCTACCAGTAAAGTGTCTCTACGGGTCCCCACCGCTTCCTTCACAGGTTGTAATTCCTCACTGACATTACTCTTTATTCATGGTACTATTCTACTCACTGTGATCACTACGTGATCTATCTCTTTTACCTTTGGTTCTTATTCATCACTTTCTAGGGGATTGTTACCCTAATCTTACATTCTTTTTTATCACTTATCTTTGCAATTGTTTGTATTTATTGATGTTATTTGCACATATGATGTTATTATTTTTCATGATGTTAAGGTAGTCACTATTTCAACATGCATTTTTAGTGTCATGTCAACGGAATTTGACTATCAACAGGGTTTGTCACTAGCACTTTGCATTTCCTCTGGTTCTCCGATATTGTGGGCTTTATATCCCCCCACCATGTTTTAGTGGTTTTTAATTGTTTGTAATTTCAATAAAGGATACAACATTGTTTTTCTGATACATTCTGGTCTGGTGCTGTTTCTTTGAGGTCATTGCTGTTTCCTTTGGTATACTATACAGGATAGCACCCTGATACATTACTTCGATCAGGGCCATCTGAGGACTGGCACGGGGGCCTGCTGCTGGGACTGGCAGCTGGTCTATATCATTGCCACAAGTTCTATTTTGTCTTGTTTATGCACCTTAGTGCTAGTTACAGGCTGTGTTCAGAAAAACTCCATCTTGTACTGAGTAAATGTATCACTTTTTTGTTCTGTGAACTTTGCCAGAATTGATATCACATACATAACAGAACAGGTAACTAACCTTGCACACTCCCTCTACACAAATGTCTCTTCTTCCTGGCTCACATGGGGTTCCATCAAGCACAGCCATCTTGTGCCTGTAGTAGAAATTCTCTCCTTTCGGAATGCAGTTTAGCTCACACTTATTGGATGCTTAAAATGAAAGAAGAGACAAGTAGAGCTTTCCCATATGTATTCACCTATACAAAGATCAGCCACAACATCAAATGAATAAATGCATGACATCTTGTTACAATGTCATCTGCCAAACTGTGGGATATATTAGACAACAAACCAACAGCCAGTTCTTGAAGTTAATGTGTTGGAAGCAGGATAAATATAGACAAGTGTATAAATCTGAGCAACTTTGACAAAAGCCAAACTGTAATAACTAGATGACTGGGTCTAAGCATCTCCAAAACTATGTATGTGGCTGCACAGTCAGCCAGACTAGGCAAAGGGTGAATACTGACCCATGTCTACCACTGAAAGCTCCTACAGTGGGCATGTGAACATGAGAACTGGATTATGGAGCCATGAAAGCAGGTGTCCTGTTTTGAGGAATCACTTTTTCTTTGGCTTCAAAAAAAAAAATTCCCAAGATCTCAATCTGATCAAGTACCTGTGGGATGTGTTGGAAAAACTGACTCATGGACAACCCACCACCATGTAACTCACAGGATACAACACAGAAGACCTTCAGACTTCTAGGGGACTCCATGCCTCGATGAGACACAGCTGTTTTGGTAGTACAAGAGAGACCTATACAATGTTAGGCAGGCAGGTGTTTTTAGCATTTTGATGTATTAGTTTATATACGTGAATGTGGGATACTATGTGCTGTGTGAATGTTCTGAATTCTTCATAAGCTCTTAACAAGTCTTTAATGGAATGGAAAAGTAATAACTGTAGTATCATAAGGCATTTGAACTTCTTCCTCTATAATTTTAATCCATCAATAATTTATACATGTGCCCATCTTACCAGTGCAAATATCATTTAAAACCAAATGCAGAGAAAAGTGATTTTATAATAAGAACATAAATTACCTTTCTCATTAGGATGGTGGGAGGTGCAGAGCATTGGACCTGGGTGGATGGATGCTAGCCTAAATATCTCCTCTATTGTCTATACCCTATACCATTCCATCTACTGTAAATGCAGGCATAAACTAATCAATGTATGCTTGATCCAGGAAACAATCCATGCTCCCTTGAACACAAACAAATTGGGAAATTGCACAACAGGCTCAGGATAATTCTGATCAACAATTAGTCAAAAAGCCATCACTTTGCACCGCTCAGTAATATACCAATCTATGTGGCTGTTCCATGATTTTATTGTATATTTATGTCCTCCTCTTTTTGTTTCTTTAAAAAAAAAATCTACAGACAATTGCCAGATTTGGGGTGGAAAAACTTGGTTGCTCACACCCAAATCAAGATGATTATACTGTAATATGAGGAGTCTTGTTTAACTGAGTGGCCAACCTACTAATACCAGGGTTTATTCCGCAGATGCAGTGCTGAGCTCCATAATTTGTTACCCTTACCTCCGTAGTATGGCAACCACTTGTACCGTTTCCCTTGGAACTCCATACCATCATATTCTGAGCATTGCTCGGCACGGTAATCCCGGGAACCATCAGGACAGTCCTAAAAGGTAGGAAACAATGGGACCATCATACAGAGAGATATTTAAGTGGCACAATTGTAGTGCTATATACATGTTCCATTGTATATTTGTGGTGTTGGTTGAGAAGGGTTATTCAACTTCTTTGCACTTTCTGTGGGAGGGTATTGGGGGTTTTATGATGTCAAACCTGATGAAGTGCACATTCCCCAAACATGTTGTATGATTGCTCCAATTACAGTGCTGTGTAGTAGAACTCTGTGGTGTGCCGTCTCCATTGAAAGGAAGCTGTGTGTGTACGTTCAGCCAACTGTCTACAAAACAATGTCAAGAGAGGGAGAACTGCCTGTATGTATGTCAGCTGTAGGACCGTCATTAATTGGACCAGTAAAGAATTCCTGGCATGCAGTATTTTGGGAGCAATTATAGTACTCCACCATGTACATGTGACCATGGAAGTGGCATTGATATTAAACTTTAATAAGCTACCCCATAACCACTGACAGCCAGATGGGCAGAATACACTATTTGGTTATAAGAACAGTGAAATGCTCTCACTTTACTATCTTCATAAAAGTCCATGTGAACTTGCGATAATCACACACAATTGGCAGTACCTGCAGGGGCACCGCTGGACCAAGTGACCTAAGCGGCTGCTTGGGGCCTCAGCCACAGCAGAAGCCTTCTGTGCTGGGCAGCTTTCTGCAGATTAGCGGCATGACAAAAAGAGAAGAGCGGTGCACAGTAATCACAGAGGACTTCAGATGTGCAAGGTGATGTCGTTGGTCACTTCTTGCATATGAAGTGTGTTGCGCAGTTACTGTGCACTGCTCTCTCCTCCTCTTCGTGTTGCTGCTGATCTGCAGGTCTGTGAGGTAAGGGTAGTACTGGGGAAAGGTGTGACCCCTTTGGCTACCTATGAGGAGGGGACTATCTATAATGGAGACACCTTTAGCTACTCATGGGGAGAAAACAATCTATTCTGGGAGACACCTTTGGCTACCTATGGGATGCTACCTATAAGGTGGAACCCCTTTGGCTACCTACCTACCCATTGTTCGGCCTGTGAGTTTAGGTGAACTGCCTTGTCTTGGTAGGTTTACAGCTGTGCCATACTCCTTCCATTTCTGAATGATCATTTGAACAGTGCTCCGTGGGCTGTTCAAGGCTTTGGAAATCTTTTTGTAGCCTAAGCCTGCTTTAAATTTCTCAATAACTTTATCCCTGACCTGTCTGGTGTGTTCTTTGGACTTCAAAACTGGTGTTGTTGCTCCCAATATTCTCTTAGACAACCTCTGAGGCTGTCACAGAGTAGCTGTATTTGTACTGACATTAGATTACACACAGGTGCACTCTATTTAGTCATTAGCACTCATCAGGCAATGTCTATGGGCAACTGACTGCACTCAGACCAAAGGGGGCTGAATAATTACGCACACCCCACTTTGCAGTTATTTGTAAAAAATGTTTGGAATCATGTATGATTTTCATTCCACTTCTCATGTGTACACCACCTTGTATTGGTCTTTCACGTGGAATCCCAATAAAATTGATTCATGTTTGTGGCAGTAATATGGCAAAATGTGGAAAACTTCAAGGGGGCCGAATACTTTTGCAAACCACTGTATGTGTAGTGGACTACCTATAATTGGGGATACACGTTTGGCTACCTATACTGGAGAACACACCATTGGCTCTTTTTTTTTTTTTGGGGGGGGGGGGTTGCTCTTGTATGTTTGGGACATTTTGTCAGGAACTGTAAAGCCTGGGTCTTAAATTGGCCAGCTGGCTAAGTGACTTACCCAGAAATGGTGTATCCAGTCCCGTTCTGCTGTTACTGGCTCTGTACTGATGTTCCCTTTATTAAGGTGGGAGATGGAGAGTATGTGTTTACCATCTCCATGGTAACGCTTGGTGAGCAGCTGCTGCCAATGCATATGCTGCCTGGAATTGAGCCCGGAATTGAGCCTCCCTGTTCTCTCCCCATAGCCAAGTGGCCACACTTGACCGGACACCACCAGCGCCGATTGGGCAAAAAGCCCTGGCCCACAGTTGGCTGCAGTAGCCAGGAGGCGTACCCAGAAGGGGCATGCCTGTTTCAATGACTAGAAAATTGATACATTTTGCTAGCCACATTATTAGCTATGTCTTGGTACTGCTGGGTTTGGACCTTTTTACCATCAAAACTGCATAAATTCTTCATGGCATTTCTTAAGGTAGCCATACATCTAGCGATGTATGGGCAGATTCGACCAATCGACAAATCTCTCTCCAATTGAATCTGATAAGAGGGATCTGCCCATACACCACAGGCTGATTCCTGATCCACTTCATCATGAAATTGAGCCGGAATCGGCCTTGTGCGCCGCATCTGCCATCTTGATGCTATCCCCTAACGAAAACTGTTGCACGCGTCCCCTTACTAGGAAACCACATGGGGCGCACGTGCATGGAGAGGGGAATGTGCCCAGAGCTAGCAGAGGGACAAGCGCAGGCCACGGACAGGTAATGTATACTTTACACTGGGCCACGTTTTTCATTAGGGGGGACAGAGCTGGGGGTTTTGTCGCAAAATCGCATGCTGTTCCGGCTTCACACCTGTTCGAGCAAGTCGGCCCAACATCCTGCAGCATGCACGATCAATAATGCTGCGTAATATGTTGGCGCTTTATAAATACAATAAATAAATAATAAATAATGCAACCAGTTTTTGTCCCGACAAGGCGGCCAATTTTGGGACATGCACTTGGTGACACCAATTTTCATCCAATTCAATTATAATAACCGAATCGGATTGTCGACCGGCCGCCAAGTCGCCTGATGTATGGCAACCTTTAGAGATTTTTGGTCCATACTAACATAAGAGCCTCTGCAAATTTATTGGCTGCACATCCATGATGCAAACCTCCCATTCCATCACCTCATGGGGAAACAACTGCCTTATTATGTGTGTGATTTTCTTTGGGGGAGAGGAGGACACACTGTCTATTTACCTTAAGGGTCACTTTGCCTTTGTTTTGGGAAGAAGCTTGGGCCCACTGCCATTGAGCTATCCAGTTACATTACAGTTGACTCCTCTCACATCCTTGCATGGCCATGTGTATTTTTACCGGCTGGCGAAACACCCTCCCTTTATCTTTGGTTCCCCGGATCTTACAGGATCCTAACCACACAACTGGGGCGTTCTATTGTTGGCTCAGGAAGGGCCACAAACAATGTGCTCCTTGTGGCCACAAAAACCCTAACAGCACCCCTGAGTACCTGGAGGAATTCTGCACAGAGCCGGGACAAGGTCCTCCAGCACCCAAGGCTGAGACACCAAAGTGCACCCCTCAATCCCTCCCACCCCAGCCATCACACACTGATTGCTAATAGATTAAGAGGCGCCCCAGGGCCCGCCACCCCTGAATCTCTAGTTATCTGGCATGCAGTCACTGCCATGTATCCATTTTTCTTATTTCTCTCTGCTTCAAACCCAATAGGGAAATGATAACTGAGTGAGTTGTGCACCCCTCCTACACTGCACCCTGAGGCTGGAGCCTCTCTCGCCTCTGCCTTGGCCCAGCCCTGATTCTGCATACATAAGGTTCCCAGAAATATTGGGAAAGGCCCTGAATGAGCCACTGAAATCTCATGCCTGCAGGTGCTTCAAGTTCTAAAATGCTACCTATGTAAACAAGCTCATGATATAGTCAGCCACAGCTGATAAACAGTTTCATAAAATAAATAATTCAATGTATGGCATGTAAACAGTATATTCTTCCTGGGATTCCATGAGTTTCCTTTAGGTGTCCCCACTATTGTTAACATACTGGTAGATTTATTGGCTTCCTCTCAAAAACTTGCTGGCCTTAGAACAATATATGACAATTAGATTGTGAACCTCTCTAGGGGACCGTCAGCATTGCAAATGATTCTATTTCCCGTTAACAGGCTATACATTATATCTTGAAAAAGTAAGTACACCCCATGGAAAAGTTTGACTTTTTCAATATATCGATATTTTCATTTCAACAATTCTAAGAGAGAGCTGAAAAATGAGCAAGGGAAAAAATGTCATAAACCGTTTACATTTTGAACTTTACTATGTAATATTAATAATCATAAATGCAAATACTATAAGTGAAAAAAGTAAATATGCCCAATGTTTATCATTGCCTCAAAACACTGAAAATTAGAAGCAGGTGCACATGATCAACTGAAAATGATTAGATCATTAAAGATAATACTGAAGGAACCTGACTTATTAACATCTCATTCATTAAGTGTATTCTTGTGTGTGTGTGAGTTTTAGTGATCCACATAGCCCTAAAATCATTACAAAACATTCTCAATGCAGGTGCATGTACACTACTGCATTTGCACAATCTGTATTTTATTCATATTTTCAAAATCTTTACTATAAACTGTACTGTAGGCTCTTGCTACCCAGTAGCTGACAACTACTCCAGTCCAGGTTTGCCAGATAACACAGGCTCTTTATTGCTCTCCAACTTTCACAAAAAAGGTAGGGCAAGTATGTCAGAAGAGCCTAGTACACACAATTTTGATTGGCCAATGATAGTTCATTTTTACCATCTCCGTACAGTATAAGAGCTTACCTACACAATCTGTTCATAGTAGCAGCCCAAGGGGGCACCTGAACATAAAAGAGGAGTTGTAGGAAAAACAAGGCTTAAAATGGGCAACACATGGAAAAAAGGAAAACTGATACCCATGGGAGCTGTTCATTAAGAGAAGGGATGCAGCACATGGATGATACACATGGAAGAGCGGGCTGCGCATGGAATGGGAGGGGCACTGCTGCACATGAAAGGGGAGCCACAACATACTTGGCTTAGGGGTACAAAAAGTATAAATCCGGCCTTGTATACATACACTTTCAATGATAATCATAGTGATCTGTAAAGATAATTCTTCCAGCATAATTTCCTATATATTTCCATTGCATCAGGCATTAGCTATAATTCTGTGACGTTCAGTAATGCAATTTATATTTGCATTCTTCAGACTGTAGAAAACTATATCAGCCAGTGTTCCCCTTGGAGAGTACTGAGCAATGTATTGATATATAATATATTGATATGAGTGGTGCTCACCTGCACATTGCAAGAGCGGTAGGTCTTGGTTGGTCCAATACAGTTCGATCCCCCATCTGCCCTGAGGAGCAAGAAATATCCATACTGCATTAAGAAATCTGTACATTATAACATTACCACAGACATTATTGGCCTCAGACTCTATTAACCCCATTTTCTCAAGCACTGCCTAGGGTTCCCCCTTGCCCCTTCTCTTACTTGATCAAATACATAAAGAAGAGCCTTTCCTGATAAAACAAAAATCAAGTGTCAATTAAGAAGGCCTTAATTGTTAATAGATTTTCATAAGATTCAGGGTAGAAACACACGAGACAATGTGCAAAAGTAAGCGTTTTGCTGCGTATGCGTTTGTGCGTTTTCAGTGCAATTTGCGTGCGTTTGTATTTTGCAAATTTATTCTGCACATGCGTTTTTTCTTGCATTCTGAGTGCGTTTTAATACGTTTGCGGTTCACATACAAGAGTTGCATATGCGTTTTGAATGCGTTTTTGATATGCATTTTATGCTAATCACTAGGAAGTCAGCAGGAAGCGGAAATACATCAAACTTAAAAAAAAAAAAAACGCACTAAAAATGCACTAACGCACCATTGACATACATTATGTGCGTTTTAGATGCGTTTTGGAAAAATATGTAGCAAGTCCTGCGTTTTCAAAAATGCACATTGCAGAACTCAAATATATGTGTTTTTCCATGCGGCCCATTGACTTGCATTATGTGCGTTTTCCGCAATGCTAGCATTTCTGTCTAGTGTGTTCCTAGTTTTGTCAAACATAACAGATAATCGAATGGGCCTGGTAGCCACCATACTCAAGCGAGAGATCTGAGCGATATTCATATCCGACATCTGATGTAGAAGAAAACCAGTGTACACACGTATGCATTTTTTTTTTCAAATGTTTGTCATTTTTCTGATTGTATATCAATCAAAAACGAATCAAGAGGAAAAATACTACCAGAACCGAACATACACATGGAACAATGGCCAGTATTTCGATCAATACTTTACAGCCTGTTCAATCTGCTTTCGACTGGGGGAAAAAATTATTTTGAGCATGCAATCAGTTGCTGATTGTCCAATCAACTGGAGACAAGGAAATTCAGCTAAAAAGTGTTGTTTCACTCAATCAATACTAGAAGATGAGGATTACATTTACAGTTAAAAGTGTACCAGAGCTGAAAAAAATTAAAACGTTTTATACATACCTGGGGCTTTCTACAGCCCCATCCGCTCGAATCGCTTCCACGCCACCATCCTCCGCTGCCCGCAGCTTCGGGAACCGGGTCCCGTCACTTAGGTCAGTCGGAACAAGTCTAACGTAAGAGAAGTGCGCTGTTTGCGTACCTCTCCAGCAGCTGCTGGAGAGATAAGTAGAGGGCGCACTTTTCCTGCATAGACTGGCTCCGACTGACATAAGTGACGGGACCCGGTTCCCGAAGCTGCGGGCAGCGGAGGACAGTGGCGTGGAAGCAATCCGAGCGGATGGGGCTGGAGAAAGCCCCAGGTATATATAAATCTTTTTAATTTTTTCAGCTCTGGTACACTTTAAGCCTTCTATAGACAGAAACGTTTTGTAAGCTGAAACTATGGTTTATGAATCATGATTGTTTTGGTTGACACATTGCCTGTAGTTAGGACAGTTAATAAGAATTCAGCCCTGCTGAGTGGTATGTAATGTCTGATGGAGAGGGAGGGGGACAGAGAAGCAGGAGGTTGCCCACAATACCTGGGGACAAGGAAATTCAGCTAAAAATTGTTGTTTCACTGAATCAAGACTAGAAGATGAGGATTGCATTTACAGTTAAAAAAGGTTTGATGTCTGAAAGTACCTTCAGCACTATTTGTAATAAATATACTATACTGCATACAGGAAGAATTGCTATTGTATTTTAAAGGAACATTATTGATTGACATGTTTTTTTCAGTTGAGATAGGAAAACTTTGGGAAGTGCTGCTAAGTAACATTTGTAATTGAGTTTGTGAAACCTGATAGGCTTTTGTTTTCAGATAGCTCTGTGTCAATATTACACTGTTCTTAGCAAGTCAGACTGCAGAGATTCATACCTTTGCAAATGAGATATTCCAAACGTAGCTAAAATCTACACACAATGAATTACAGCTTTTGCCTCTGATATTACATGAAAAGTAGGAAAATGTTTACACAGCTACTTAGACATTATTTGTACACTGTCATTTTAGACACTTGGTTTGATAGTCTTCCTTTAACCCTTTTAGCCTTTTGGACGTTGCTGTCGTCCAAAAGGCTGCTGCCGCGCGCTATCGCGGCCAATCGCACGCCCGCACTCTCATGCCGCCGTTCGTTAGCCCGGAGATCAATGTATGAGAACTCAGTTCCCGAAAGTGCTCGCTTACAGGATGGAATTAAAAAAAAAAAATGACTGTGGCCATCTTGTGGCCAAATAGTAAAACTACATGTACATACATTTTTTCACACAAACACAATAAATTACATTTAAAATTAACTGTTTACCTCCCACACCCAAAAAATACCCAAATTAAATTTTTAACAACAAAAAAATCAAATTACAATTTAAAAAACAAAACATAAATAGTTCCCTAAGAGTCTGAACTTTTTTTAATACGCATGTCAAGAGGGTATATTACTAATATTTTTTTAAATTATAAGCTTGTAAATGGTGATGACGCAAACCTGAAAAAATGCACCTTTATTTCCAAATAAAATATTGGCGCCATACATTGTGATAGGGACATAATTTAAATGGTGTAAAAACCGGGACAAATGGGCAAATAAAATATGTGGGTTTTAATTACGGTAGCATGTATTATTTTAAAGCTATAAAGGCCCAAAACTGAGAAATAATGAATTTTTCATTTTTTTCTTAATATTCCTGTTACAATGCATTTAGAAGAAAATAATCCTTAGCAAAATGTACCACCCAAAGAAAGCCTAATTGGTGGCAGAAAAAAATAAGATATAGATTAATTCATTGTGATAATTAGTGACAAAGTTATTGGCGAATGAATGGGAGGTGAAATTTGATTGGATGCATAACGTGAAAAATGACTGAAGGCAGAAGTGGTTAAGTATGCTTTGGGGATTCATATCTGATTTAAAATGAAATAAATGAAGTTATAAAAAAAAATTACAGAAAAAATAATGTAATGAAATCATCAGTCAAGTTGTGCTTATTGTTTAATTCACCATTCTTGATAAACAATATAGTGTAATACTGACTACAACCTGCTGAGGGCAGCATTTAACAAAAAATTAAAAATGTCCTCTATCAATAATGGATTCATTTCACCATCTCAACAGCAATTAAGATGAGCTTAAAATAACTCTTAAGTATTATTTCAGACTTTTAATTACTTGCAAGTGAAGATGATATACAGTGAGGTGAAAAACGATTTGCCCCCTTCCTGATTTCTTATTCTTTTGCATGTTTGTCACACTTAAATGTTTCTGCTCATCAAAAACCGTTAACTATTAGTCAAAGATAACATAATTGAACACAAAATGCAGTTTTAAATTATGGTTTTTATTATTTAGTGAGAAAAAAACTCCAAATCTAAATGGCCCTGTGTGAAAAAGTAATTGCCCCCCTTGTTAAAAAATAACTTAACTGTGGTTTATCACACCTGAGTTCAATTTCTGTAGTTACCCCCAGGCCTGATTACTGCCACACCTGTTTCAATCAAGAAATCACTTAAATAGGAGCTATCTGACACAGAGAAGTAGACCAAAAGCACCCCAAAAGCTAGACATCATGCCAAGATCCAAAGAAATTCAGGAACAAATGAGAACAAAAGTACTGTAATTGAGATCTATCAGTCTGGTAAAGGTTATAAAGCAGTTTCTAAAGCTTTGGGACTCCAGCGAACCACAGTGAGAGCCATTATCCACAAATGGCAAAAACATGGAACAGTGATGAACCTTCCCTGGAGTGGCCGGCCGACCAAAATTACCCCAAGAGCGCAGAGAAAACTCATCCGAGAGGCCACAAAAGACCCCAGGACAACATCTAAAGAACTGCAGGCCTCACTTGCCTCAATTAAGGTCAGTGACAGTATTCACGACTCCACCATAAGAAAGAGACTGGGCAAAAACGGCCTGCATGTCAGATATCCTAGGCTCAAACCACTTTTAAGCAAAAAGAACATTAAGGTTCGTCTCAATTTTGCTAAAAAAAACATCTCAATGATTGCCAAGACTTTTGGGAAAATACCTTGTGGACCGACGAGACAAAAGTTGAACTTTTTGGAAGGTGCGTGTCCCGTTACATCTGGCGTAGAAGTAACACAGCATTTCAGCAAAAGAACATCATACCAACAGTAAAATATGGTGGTGGTAGTGTGATGGTCTGGGGTTGTTTTGCTGCTTCAGGAACTGGAAGGCTTGCTGTGATAGATGGAACCACGAATTCTACTGTCTACCAAAAAATCCTGAAGTAAAATGTCCGGTCATCTGTTCGTCAACTCAAGCTGAAGCGATCTTGGGTGCTGCAGCAGGACAATGACCCAAAACACACCAGCAAATCCACCTCTGAATGGCTGAAGAAAAACAAAATGAAGACTTTGGAGTGGCCTGGTCAAAGTCCTGACCTGAATCCTGTTGAGATGTTGTGGCATGACCTTAAAAAGGCGGTTCATGCTAGAAAACCCTCAAATAAAGCTGAATTACAACAATTCTGCAAAGATGAGTGGGCCAAAATTCCTCCAGAGCGCTGTAAAAGACTCGTTGCAAGTTATCGCAAGCGCTTGATTGCAGTTATTGCTGCTAAGCGTGGCCCAACCAGTTATTAGGTTCAGGGGGCAATTTCTTTTTCACACAGCTCCATGTAGGTTTTGAGTTTTTCTTCTCACTAAATAATAAAAACCATCATATAAAACTGCATTTTGTGTTCAAATATGTTATCTTTGACTAATAGTTAACGGTTTTTGATGAGCAGAAACATTTAAGTGTGACAAACATGCAAAAGAATAAGAAATCAGGAAGGGGGCAAATAGTTTTTCACACCACTGTACATACTTCCTGCATGAAAACCATCCCAAGGAAAGAACATTATGTTGTCTATTGCTAACAATTAGATTCCATGTTTTACTTTCAACCCATCACTGTAAGAAAGAGAGAAGCCAAGTGGCTACGGGCAACAATAACCGTGTATTTAGTCATTTTCCATATATTATGCAACTTAAAGTGAACCTCCGGACTAAAAATCTACTCAGCAGAACTGAAAAGGCTTGGTGTTTCTTTAACAGTTTCACAGCATCAGAACTTTGTTTTTCTTACCAAAGTATCATTTTTAGCTGCATTTTTAGCTAAGCTCCACCCATCAAAGAAAAAAAGCCCGAGCTTTTTTCCCTGATGCTGTGCAGAGCATGATGGGATTTCCTATGTTGTTATTCACGTTGCCTAGCAACTGGGAGAGGTGCTCAGGACACAGGACAGTTGGAACTGTGTCTCATGCTCCCTGTCACCTCCTTTCAACCAAAAAGATGGCTGCCCTCATGAAATCAAACATTTGCCTGTTCTTTTAAAACAGGGTGTGTAAGAGATTATATTACCTATCTATTTTAATTAAAATAACTAATGTAACTTAATGACAGTATGTTTGTTTAGGCTGAAGTTCCTCTTTAAGAGTGAAGCAATGAGAAAATCTCCTATATCTCTTATGCCTGGAACACACCATGCAATTTCCTGTCGGACAAGTTGAATCAAAAAATTCCGACAGGTCCGATCTGATTTCTGATCATTTTCTGATTGATTTTCCGGTCGCTTCTGTACAAATCGTTCACAAAAACGATCGCAAATCAGATTGGACCTGTCGGAAATAATTCAACCCGTCTGACTGGAATGATGCAGGAGGCATGTATCTGATCTTTGCTGCAATGCCACTGACTTGAATTAACTTGGGATCTCCCAGCTGAGCAAACCCTTTAGCACTTAATTAATCAAGTCCAGTTTAATTTGGTCAGGTGTCAAGAATACAGTAAATCTGTTGATAAATGCCTTGCACCTGGAAAGTATTTACAGGGCATCACTTTTTCCACATTTTGTCATCTTACAGCCTTATTCCAAAATTGATTAAATTAATTCATGTTTTTCCTCAAAGTATACACAACAGCAACCCATAATGATAATGTGAAAAAAGTTTACTTGAGGTACTAGCAAATTTCCTAAAAAAAAAAAAAAAAAAGCACATGTACATAAGTATTCACAGGTTTTACTATGAAGCTCAAAACTGAGCTTAGGTGCATCCTGTTTCCCTGATCATCCTTGAGAAGTTTCTGCAGGTTAATTGGAGTCCACCTGTGGTAAATTCAGTTGATTGGACGGGATTTGCAAAGGCACCCATCTATCTATATAAGGTCCCACAGTTCATTTCAGAGCATGAACCAAGCATAAAGTCAAATTAATAGTCTGTACACTTAAATCTGGGGAAGGTTACAGAAACATTTCTGTTGCTTTGAAGGTCCCAATGACCACAGTGGCCTCCATCATCTGTAGGTGGAAGAAGTTCAAAACTATCAGGACTCTTCCTAGAATTGGTCGGCCATCTAAACAGTGATCGGGGGAGAAGGGGCTTAGTCAGGGAGTTAACCAAGAACCTGATTGTCACTCTGTCAGAGCTCCAGAGGTCCTCTGTGGAGAGAGGAGAACCTTCCAGAAAGACAACTATTTCTGCAGTAATCCACCAATCAGGCCTGTATGGTAGAGTGGCCAGATAGGAGCCACTCCTTAGTATAAGGGCACACGGCAGCCCACCTGGAGTTTGCCAAAAAGCACCTGAAACACTCTCAGACCATGAGAAACAAAATTCTCCGGTCTCATAAGACAAACGATGAATTCTTTGGTGTGATTGCCGGGCATCACGTTTGGAAGAAAACCAGGCAGCACTCATCACCAGGCCAATACCATCCCCACAGAACTACTGCTTCACTTCCACTATCACAGGGGTCCATCTTTTAGATCAGGTGTTTTTGTGGCTACACTTGTTATTGGTGTGAAGATCATGATGATCCTTGCAAGATGGGACCCAAGACTGTGAGGGTCACCAGGGTTAGGCAAGAGAACGGGTGTGAACAATGGGGGCCCCCATCAAAGTTTTGCTTTATGTACTGCCAAATTCTCTAAAATTCCTTTGGAGGCGGCATATGGTAGAGAAATTAAAATCAATTTAACGGCAACAGCTCTGGTAGACATTCATGCAGTCATCATGCCAACTGCACAATCCCTCAAATGTTGCAACATCTGTGGCATTGTGCTGTGCGATCAAACACACATTTCAGAGTGGCCTTTCATTGTGGCCAGTCCAAGACACACCTGTGCAATATTCATGCAGTCTAATCAGCACCTTGATATGCCACACTTGTGTGCTCATTAACACAGATTGAGATTTTCTGGTAGATTTACTGTCAGATCGATTATTTCCAACATGTCCAATTTGATTTCCGATCGATCATTTTCCGATCAATTTTCCATACACATCTACTGGAAATCGATCGGATATCAGAGATCAGATCGAACATGTTGGAAATAATAGATCTGCCAGAAAATCTCATAATGTGTACCAAGCATTAATCACTTGAGGACTGCAGTGCTAAACCCCCCTAGTGACCAGGCCATTTTTAGTAATATGTGCCACTGCAGCTTTAAGACTAAGCTGCAGATCCGCACAACTCAGCACACAAGTGATTCCCCCCCTCTTTTCTCCCCACCAACAGAGCTCTCTGTTGGTGGGGTCTGATCGCTTTCCCCATGTTTATTTTTTTTTTTAAATAAATATTATTGTTGTTTTTGTAAAAAAAAAAAAAAAAACAGTTTCTTTAATTATTATCCCTCCCTCCTTCCCTCACCACAGCCAGCCAATTATGGCGATCGGCTGTCATAGGCTTCTGCTGATCGCAGCGCTGCACAGAGTAAATAGACGGCGATCACGCCGTCTAACAGTCTCCCGAGCGGCAATCGCAATCCAAGCAAGAGATGCACGCGCAGCCTGCACGCGATCTCCTGCAAAATAGAGCCCCAGGACTTTACGCCGATTGGCGTTAGGCGGTCCTGGGGCTGCCGCCGCGGACACACCCATCGGCATAACGCGGTCAGCAGAAGGTTAAGGTGACCACTCACAATTCGTTAATTCAACTGAAAAATTTGATGTTGGATTTCCTGGTTTTATTTCGATTTTTATCGATCCGGAATGCTGGAAATTTTTCTAAAGATTGTATGATGTGTGTTAGATTGTCAATTTACACATCCTAGCAATTTTCTCAGAGTTTCCAATTATTTTTATCATAATTGGGGAAAAATTGAACGTGTGTGGTACATTGGTCATAATTTTGAAATGTTACAATCAGTCAGAAAAATTATTTGCAATTCTTAAATTGAACAGATATTTAAAAAAAATTGTATGATGTGTGGCCACCTTTAGACAGATTTGTGAACAATATTTGAGAGTAATTGGTCTTTTTTGTATGTAGAGAATGTTTCAGATTTTTGAGTTCAGCTCATGCAAAATGAGAGCAAACCCGAAAGTGTTGTGTTTATATTTTTGCTCGGTGTAAATACTTCTACAGTTAGAAAACTCAGGTGTTATGGGGTTACTGGAGGTAGCAAAATTCATTGGGATGTGATCCATTAACCACACAACTTTTCCCAGAACAACTTTTCCCAGCCCCCTGCGGCTGATCGGTGCCCACGTAGAGTCGCTCTGATGCTCCTGGACCCGCCGGCGGCTACTTTCGGTTTCACCGTCACCGGCCGTCAGGCTGGGAACGTGAGTGATTCTTCGCGTTCCCAGCTACAATAGCACCCCCTATACTGCTATTACGGCCTTCCTTGCCGCAATAGCAGTATAGAAGGTGCTATTGTTCCTGGGAACGCGAAGAATCACTCACGTTCCCAGCCTGACGGCCAGTGGCGGTCAAAACCGGAAGTAGCCGTTGGCGGGTCCAGGAACATCAGAGCGACTCTACGTGGGCACCGATCGGCTGCAGGGGGCTTAGGGGGCTGAGGGAAGCCCCAGGTGAGTAAAACTTATTTTTTATTTTTGACTTAAAGAGAACCAGTGACGAAGCATCCTCATGTATTTTATTACATTTATCAGTGGGAACATGACAGTAAACACCTACCATGCTTTTAGTTTTATTGTTCTATGCCTAATCTGTCTGTTATCAGCTGTGATAAGAATCCCCGACTGAGCATTCAGTCTAGGTTTGACCTGGAATCATTATAGCTGAGTCAGTCTTCTGTGGAGTATTTTCAAGGCCAAGCCTGCCCCCTTCTGGCTCAGCTTTCCTGCTTTGCATAGTTAGAGCTCTGACGACATGGGAGGGGCTGCTGCTGCTGCCGAGAAAGAAGCTCTGAAACAGACAAGTGTATCTGTGTGCACTGTGCAGCCAGTCATTATCTACTGTATGCAGTTTAATTTCTATGAGAGACTTCCTACAGGCAGCCACACAGCATGCCGGAATAATAAAGTTGAAAGCACACAGCAGAAAGGCTGCAGTAGCCCTGCTTGTCTATAGTCTCATAGAGGCTAAACAGCACATCCAGAACAGCTAATAACCTGGAAGCAGAAGGGATATGAGCCGGTGGCCATATTGGATTTTTCCTGGAGCAATAATGGATAAAAAAACACTCAAAAAGGCACACCAGAGTGGCGAAATTATCAGGCAGAGCATTTATTCTTTACAAGCTATCAACTGATATGTTTATTTTGTGTGAATCGTTCATCTCTGGTTCCCTTTAAGGTTCACTTTAAGGGTATTTGATGATAGCTATATCTAGGTCATAATTGTAGTTCTGAAAGGAAGTCCCGGAGCAATCTGTCTACTTAGGAATCTGAACTTTTGCTGATTCAGTCAGGCCGTCAGGACAGTCAGTGCATCATTACATGGTTCTAACATGTTCAAGTATTTGTCTATCATGGAAACCACACTTACAAGCAACAGACACAGAACTAGGACAAGAATTCTGGATTCAGGCTACAGACACGATACAATGACTGTAATCTGGATTCAGGCAACAGACACGATACAATGACTGTAATCTAGTACCTCCTACCTAGAGTGAGTGCGCTAAGAGATTTTTTTATTATGTTACTTTCACAAAAAAATATTTTTTACCCTCTCTAAGTGATTTAACTCTTTTGCGGCCAAGGTCTGGCTTCCATTTGGTACTTTAGATAGCCAAACTTGTAATGTAAGGGACATTTCAATCACACTTTAGATGTAAAGCTGGCACTGCTGTAAACGCTGATTTATTGGTACAAAAGGATAAAAAACATAGGAGCAAACTTGCAGTATTCAAAAAATGGCATCCTGTACCCAGCACCCACCACCCCCACTGTGCCTCCTGTACAGGCATCCTGTTCCCAGCACCACCACTGTGCCTCCTGTACAGGCACCCTGTATCCCGCACCCACCACCACCACTGTGCCTCCTGTACAGGCATCCTGTACCCAGCACCTACCACCACCACTGTGCCTCCTGTACAGGCATCCTGTACCCAGCACCCACCACCACTGTGCCTCCTGTACAGGCATCCTGTACCCAACACCCACCACCACCACTGTGCCTCCTGTACAGGCACCCTGTACCCAGCACCCACCACCACCACTGTGCCTCCTGTACAGGCACCCTGTACCCAGCACCCACCACCGTCACTGTGCCTCCTGTACAGGCATCCTGTACCTAGCACCACCACTGTGCCTCCTGCACAGGCAATCTGTACCCAGCACCCACCACCACCACTGTGCCTCCTGTACAGGCATCCTGTACCCAGCACCTACCACCACCACTGTGCCTCCTGTACAGGCATCCTGTACCCAGCACCCACCACCACTGTGCCTCCTGTACAGGCATCCTGTACCCAACACTCACCACCACCACTGTGCCTCCTGTACAGGCACCCTGTACCCAGCACCCACCACCACCACTGTGCCTCCTGTACAGGCACCCTGTACCCAGCACCCACCACCATCACTGTGCCTCCTCTCACGACTGGTATGTGTGCCACCATTTTTATACTTTTGTACCAATAAATCAGCGTTTACAGCAGTGCCAGCTTTACATCTTTTCTATTCATTCTATGCATTTTGCTGGTTGCTTGAGCACGCTAGTAGATTCTAATCTAAAAGTAGATTTAAACAAAAAATAAAACTGTGGAATATCTTAAAAAATCATTTTTAGGAGAAAGAAGATAGATACAATCGTTTATTTCATTCGTTTATTTTCACCTCGGGTGCCCTTTAAATACAGCCGAATGGGAGTGTTTGTAACACCACACGTGGCAGCGTTTGACAAGTTTCGTAAGCTCTGCACAACTTCAGCCAAAGCAAAAACAAGCAAAGTGCTATCCTGCGGTGTTTGTTACTGCATTACACCAACAAAGCTCCAAACAGAGGAATTATGAATGAGATGAGATTCAGAAGGCCCTATGATCAGTTTGCCATGGGGTGCCATCCAAACTAAAAACAGCACTGATTGTATTGCATGAATTATTATCCTGGAATGCACTTCCTTGCGGTTAGTTCAAATCACAGACCACCATGCCTATTATTAAAATGAGTAACATAATGAATATCTGAATTGAGGTATAAATTGGTCTTCTGAAAGAAACCATAAACAGACTAAAGACTGTAAATTTATTCTATGATGAAAGTTTGATCCTGCGGGCAAACAGACATATACAAAACACGGCTTACAGATCTCACAGCTCAATAGACACATTCCATAAGATCTCTGTCAGAGGAATGTAGCTTTAGGGAGACCTTTAAGTTGCCTGTTTTATGTGGGACGTGGAAAATATTACCCTACTACAATTATGAAAGAGTAGCTTCTTTAATGAACATACTCCCAGGTGTGTCAGTAAACGTGGGTGTAATGTTTATGTAAGGATAACCGACATGTGCCATCACCAGGTTCTCATGCCACACAGTAGCACATATCGTGCCAGAATGAAAATTACATCACTATAAAAATACAGTTATAGGATACAAGATGTCATTGCACAATACACAAGAATAGTGTTGATAACCCTCTAAAGGAATACACAGAGTATGCATCAACCAGTACTAAATATACCGCACACACACAGCTCAGGTTAATATTACCGCGTGCACAAAGAGTGCAGACCTATCAGCAAAGTGTGCACTCGTAACTGCTGCGCAATGAACTTATATTGCAACCGTAATTACCGTAGTAGTAGTGGCCACACTAGTAGAGTACTGCGGTCATGCTACGAGTGCATCGCACGGCAGTTAGAGGTGCACGCTTTGCTGACAGGACCGCACGCTGTGTGTGCGTGATATATCTAGCACTGGTTGATGCATCAAGCTCGAAGTTATTAAATGCAACAGAACCTCATAGCACTGGTTTGTAAGAGGTGTGAAAAAGACCATCTATATTTTACCATAAAGTCCATCCCTACCACAGACATTGCTTAGACAAGATGTGAGTCATGTTTTCGCTTTAAAGACATATGGGTGGCAGGCACCCCCCTACCCAGTCTTCATCTATCCTTCCACCCACCATTTGATAACCATCTACCCACCATTTATTCTTCCACCCCCATGTACTCTCTTCAGACTTTCCCCAACACTACCCCTTATCAATCCTCCCACTCCACCATATGTCCTCCTGAACACTCACCTACCTACTACTCATTTATTTTCCCTCCCACCCCAAGTCACTCCCGTCACTTCTAAACTCATCAAGTAACTGCTCCTAATGACACTTCTACTCATGTGCACCATAGGTGCCCACTGCCTCCTGATCACAGCAAAGTCACGATAATTAGCCACATCTGCTATCCAATGTGAAGTATTAGACACTAACTTTTGAAAACATCTGCACTTTATTGTATGCTGTACTTTTGCACTTTACACTTATTTTACAACTCCAAGTTTCCTACTACTTCATTTTACTTTCCATCATGCAATTAGCCCACCCCACATCTAGGCTTCCAGTCCCCCATACTCTGACTCTCACCAAACTACACCACATGCATCCTCCCAACAAGCTATCTCCATTCCTATTATGTTCTTCACATCGGACACATCATCTCAGTATATGCACCCCTTTCCTAATCTCTATAAACTGAATTATCTTTTGCTTCCCCTATTCTGAGAGTCCACCCTGTCCAACTCCCTGCTTAGTAATGTCTGTCTACCGCAACCATTCCCACTACTAGAGGATCAATGGGCACATTTTTGTCAGGCTACAAAACCATTGTTGTGCAAATGTGGTCATTTATTTAATAAACGATTTAGATGTACAACAACACAGCAACCACATACTGTATAAAAAGGATTTAGTACAATACAGTAGAAAACAAAAAAGAGAAAATAATCTAAATACACCACCAGGAAGACCAATATTCAATACAACATTTAGAGACAAACTACCTCCAAAAATGAATGCCACATAAAGAGGATTTATTCAAATACAATAAAATACAAGAGAATGAAAATTCAGATCACTCAAATACTAATACTAATGTAATACTGAAAATGTGGTCACTTACCTGCGAGAGTAACATTGTCGCTCTCTAAAACTTATGCCACCACCACAGGATCGGCTACATTCTCCCCAGTCACTCCAGTTATCCCAAAAATCACTTTGCCTTTTACTCTTACTGGCCTGTAAAACACAACATTTGTGAGGATATCATCAACCTTACTCAATTTTGGAGAACAGTTTTCAGAGCCAAATTAAAGAACTGGCATTAGTAAATGTAGCAGCAGTTACTAAAATAAAAAATACTGACAACATAATAAAATATAATTGATATACCTAATATTAACCACTTAAGCCTATCTGGACGAGTATTCTCCTCCAGATAGGCGCCGAACAAGGCTAACTGGATGAGTATTCTCATCCAGTGTTTAAGTGGTGGGGTGTGAGCGCATGCAGCGTGATCGCCACTCCGAGCGGAAGTATTTCCATGTCCGCAGTTGGGGAAGGGAAGCAAGGCTTCCCCGCACCAATCACAGTGCTTGTAATGAATGGACATAACTCCAATCAGGGGCCATGCCCATTCATAACAAAGTACGTGAATGAAAGGGAAAAAAAGAATCACATTCTGGTAAACCAGGGAGTATTTCTAGTGCCGTCTAGTGGTGAAAAGATTCATTAATTAAAAAATTAATCCCTTCCAAAGCCCCACCTCAGTTAACAAGAAAACACATTGAAAAAAAAATCCATAAATAGTTGCCTTAGAGAGAATCTGTACTCTAAAATGTTTACAGCAAAAAGCATACCATTCTATTTATTATGTTCTCCTGGGCCCCTCTGTGCTGTTTCTGCCACTCTCTGCTGCAATCCTGGCTTGTAATTAACAGTTTTAGGCAGTGTTTACAAACAAACTAACCAGCTTGTGATAGGCTCACATAAGCAGAGTGTGTGAGTCATACAGAGCCTGCAGGGGGCCTGCAGAGGGTGTGTATCGCTTCTATCCAATCACAAGCAACCCTGCACATTCCATACATTCCAGCCTTTAGGCCCATACACACGTCTGATTTTTGCGAACGACGGGCGGATTGCTCAATACCAGTCTTATCACCCGAACGACAGTCTGTACACACACCCGATTTGGCGTGCGAAGGACTGAACGACGAGACGTTCAAACGACCCGTCGTTCGCAAAAATCAGACGTGTGTATGGGCCTTTAGCCTGACTGTGCCGACAGAAGGAAACATATTAGATCATATAACAGAGATAACACAGCCACTGTGCAATTAAGAAAAGCTGCAGTAAGCCAGAGCACATTAGAACAGGCAATGGAACTTATAGGATAGAAGAACTAAGGCTGAAAATTTTGTTACAGAGTCTCTTTAACCACTTGAGGACCCACCCTTTACCCCCCCTTAAGGACCAGCGCTGTGTTGAGTGATCTGTGCTGGGTGGGCTCTGCAGCCCCCAGCACAGATCATGTAGCAGGCAGAAAGATCAGATCACCCCCCTTTTTTCCCCACTAGGGGGATGATGTGCTGGGGGGGTCCGATCTCTCCTGCCTGCATGTGGCTGGCGGGGGGGGCACCTCAAAGCCCCCCTCCGTGGCGAAATTCCCCCCTCCCTCTCCTACCTGCTCCCCCCCGGAGATCAGGGCTGCACAGGACGCTATCCGTCCTGTGCAGCCAGTGACAGGACGTCCCCTGTCACATGGCGGCGATCCCCGGCCGCTGATTGGCCGGGGATCGCCGATCTGCCTTACGGCGCTGCTGCGCAGCAGCGCCGTACAATGTAAACAAAACGGATTATTTCCGCTTGTGTTTACATTTAGCCTGCGAGCCGCCATCGGCGGCCCGCAGGCTATTCACGGAGCCCCCCGCCGTGAATTGACAGGAAGCAGCCGCTCGCGCGAGCGGCTGCTTCCTGATTAATCAGCCTGCAGCTGGCGACGCAATACCGCGTCGCTGGTCCTGCAGCTGCCACTTTGCCGACGCGCAGTATGAGTGCGCGGTCGGCAAGTGGTTAAAGTGACTCCGAGCTCATAAAAAAATGAAAGTTGTACTCACCTGGGGCTTTCTCCAGCCCAGTGCTGGTCGGGAGGTCCCACGACGGCGTCCTGGCTCTTCTCCTTCTCCCCGCTCCAGAACGGCTGACAGGCCGCAGCCCCGGCGACACTCGCCCGAGTGTCGGGCTGCTCCTTCCGCGTATGCCGCGGATTACGTCACACGCCGGCCGCCTCGCGTCATCACGCCGGCCGGCGTGAAAGTACTGCGCATGCGCGCTTTAATCGCGCATGCGCAGTACTTTCACGCCGGCTGCCGTAATGACGCGAGGCGGCCGGCGTGTGACGTCAGCCGCGTCATACGCGGAAGCTGCAGCCCGAGTGTCTACCGAGTGTCGCCCGGGCTGCGGCCCGTCAGTCATTCCGGAGCGGGGAGAAGGAGAGGAGCCAGGACGCCGGCGTGGGACCTCCCGACCAGCACTGGGCTGGAGAAAGCCCCTGGTGAGTACAACTTTCTTTTTTTGGGTGAGCTCTGAGTCCCTTTAAGGACTTTTTTTTCTAAAATATGTATGTCATGAGGGTATAATACTGTTATTTTAGTACATAAGGGCTTACAATTGATGGGACAAACAAAACAACTAAAACCCCCCAAGAAAAATACACCTTTATTTCCACATAACATATTGACGCCATACATTGTACTAGGAACATAATTTAAATGTTGTGGTAGCTGGGACTAATGGGCAAATAAAATGGGTGAGTTTTATTTATAGTAGCATTGCCTATTTTAAAACTATGGAGGGTGGAATTGGAAAAATAATATTTTTTCTTTTATGTTGTTTTTGCCTATAAAATGCATCGAAAATAAAGTAATTACTGATAATAAGCATAGTCCATGAAAACCTTAATTTGTGGCGAAAAAAAAAGAAAGGATATTGATCAATTAAGAGTGATGAGTAGTGATAAAGTTATTGATGAATGAATGGGAGGAGCACTGACAGGGGAAAATTGCTTCTGTCTTGAAGGTGAAAACACCTGCAGGCTGAAGTGGTTAACAACACCAACGTATCTAATGATAACAATGTAAATGTACACGCGATAACACTAATTAGCCAGTTTTGATGCTTTATTTGAAGCTGAACAAAAAACCAATTCAGAAAGCCCAAAACTACCAGCAGCCTGCTAACATAGGGCAAGTCCACCAAAAGCAAGTCCACCCAGATACTCTGGCCACAATGTGACAGTTATCTTAAAAAACATTGAACTTGCGATCATTGCAGATCAGATATGATCCTCCAAAACTTGCCCAAAGTCATTAAAATGTGTCTATTACTAGGCAGCAAAAATTCGACCTCTCACCTGGTCATATCCAGCTGCAGCAAGATATGCAGAGCATAAAGCAAATTAGTGTAGTCCATTTGCAGTTACGTGCACACACTAGCCTTATAACAAACTTGATTAATATCTAAACATCTTCAGGAGTCCTGAAAACTCTTCCACCCAAAAGGTACCTTATTAACTGGGGTGGGTTTACATTAAAACTGGGGGGTTGAATATCTCAAGGATCAGGGTATTAATTATTAAATGGAGCAGAACTAACAAGCTTATGGAAGTAATTGGGGTATAGACCTAGTGTTATAAGATCTGCTTGGGACAGGAATGGACAGTGAAAGGGAAGGGTGGGAGGGTTGGGTTTGTTTTGTGTATATTCTTATTGTGTTGTGAATTTTATACAAGATAAAAGCCAATTAGAATCCTGATGATACCCTCCATATAGCTCTCACTACAGGGTCGCTTTAACAGAATGCTCACTTTGGCAGAAACTCCTTCAGAAGATAGGCAATCTTTCAAATATGTAGATAAAGACATCTGTAAGTTTAATGTGACAAACTTTATAACACCTCAAGCCTACACAATAATATTATTATGTGCCAAGCAGACACACCCCTAGATTTGTAGCTTCAGTTGCAACGCTTTCGGCAATGTATATATTTTGATCACAGGCAAAATGATCTAAATGCTTGGCATATAATCAAACAGGAAGACAATATAACTGACACTAAGCTTAAAGAGACACTGAAGCGAAAAAAAATATATGATATAATGAATTGGTTGTGTACTATGAATAATTACTAGAAGATTAGCAGCAAAGAAAATATTCTCATATTTTTATTTTCAGGTATATAGTGTTTCTTCTAACATTGCATCACTCTATAATATGTGCAGATTACTCAACACTCAGCATTCAAAATTAGTCTTTCAGAGCAGTCTGTGAAGTAATGAACTCTCCTCTAGCAGAGGAAAAGTAAACAGTTCAATTACAGTTGAGATAATAAAAGTCAGATAACAGCCCTCTCCACGACTAAGTTAGTCGGAGAGCTTAATAGCTTTTTTGCATAGAGATAACAACTGGAGTTTCTCAACTCTTCCTGTACTGGAAACAATTAGACTGATGTATCTGATCTTAATGTTTTTTTTCTTAGCTGTGCTACACATACAAATCATAATATCATCATTTTTTTTTCACTTCAGTGTCTCTTTAACTCCTGTCTTTAATAACTCTTCTGAGCTGTTTTACAGTTATCACAATTATAGCACCATGGTGATAACTGTAAAACACCTCAGAAGAGTTATTAAAGACAGGAGTTAAGCTTAGCGAATTGAGGCCACTAGTATCAGGTACTATTTAACCTTAACAACAGGTGGTTCTAAATGCCGGGACATTGGAAAAACTGAAGAGAGTCTGATGTTTGTACAGACAATACATTGTAGAACAGAATGCCTTATTATTTCCGAGTAGTATTTGGAGTATTGCAGTCCCAGCAATGTAAGATTCCACAGGAAATTCACATCACACGCTGCAAACCTTATGTCCTCAAGTGACTTCTTATTATGTGTTACAGTAAAATGTAATTTGGTAAAACTGTAAAATGTTGAAGTTCATGTCTATACAAACCATAATTTCTGAGAGAGGTTTCTCTCATTTATTTGTTATACATATGGCAGTGCATTTATCTATCAAATATCCAATTTAAAAAAAAATATATAAAAAAATAAAATAAAGATATATACATACTGTATATCCTCGGCTATTAGATGAGAAATTTAGGTCTGACTCACTATAGAAAAGTATAGGGCACTTTATACTTGAGTCAGATCTAAATTTTGACTTCTAGTCGGGGGTGTCTCTCTCTCCGCTATGCAGAATTGCCCACTGTATTCTGTCCCCCTCCCTCCCACAGAGCAGCCCACAGTACATGTTTCTCCTTTCCCCAAACCACCCCAACTCCCCATGGTGCCCGCCTCTTCCCATTACATAAACCCTCTGGGAGGTGGAAGGACACTAATCGCATTTGATATCGGGAGCCAATGGAACACTAATACAAGCTCACCAGCACAAGTGAAGAGTAGATGAGTGGACCCGTCACCTGGTGGTGGAACGGGCAATGTCGCTTCTGCTGTGACCTGCTCTGCATATGTGATTATGGAACGGGGAGAGAGAGGCATGCACCCTGGCGGGGGGATGGACTGCAATCAATTGCTGCAGTGATTCGGCATAGGGGAAAGAAGATGTTAAGCATTTAAGTTTGGAGAGACTAGGCGGGGTTACTGTCTGCACGTGGGGACCAGGAGTTGTTAATGTCTTCACCTGGGGACCAGGAAGGGTTAATGACTTCAGTGCTTTATGTAGTGCAGCTGTTAACTCCTCCTGGTCCCAAAATGCAGCCATTAACCCCTCCTGGTCCTCAAGTACAAAAAGTAACATTCCAAGTCCCCACATGCAGCCACAGGCTATCTTATACTGGAGTTAAGAAAATAGCCATGTTAAAGTGGGATTGTCACCATAAAAATAAAATTTCAACAGCAACTGATCTGAGTGTATTAAGTTATAAAGGTGCTATTCCTGCATTCAAAACTTTAAAAAGTTTTTCTGCAGTTATGATTTGGAGTTCTCATATACTTAACCACTTGAGGACCCACCCTTTACCCCCCCTTAAGGACCAGCTGTTTTAGCTGATCTGTGCTGGGTGGGCTCTGCAGCCCCCAGCACAGATCAGGGTGCAGGCAGAGCGACCAGATCGCCCCCCTTTTTTCCCCACTAGGGGGATGATGTGCTGGGGGGGATCTGATCGCTCCTGCCTGCCGGGTGTTGCGGGGTGGGCACCTCAAAGCCCCCCTCCGTGGCGAAATCCCCCCCTCCCTCTCCTACCTGCCCCCCCTGGTGAACCGGGCTGCACAGGACGCTATCCGTCCTGTGCAGCCAGTGACAGGCTGTCCCCTGTCACATGGCGGCGATCCCCGGCCGCTGATTGGCCGGGGATCGCCGATCTGCCTTACGGCGCTGCTGCGCAGCAGCGCTGTACAATGTAAACAAAGCGGATTATTTCTGCTTGTGTTTACATTTAGCCTGCGAGCCGCCATCGGCGGCCCGGAGGCTATTCACGGAGCCCCCCGCCGTGAATTGACAGGAAGCAGCCGCTCGCGCGAGCGGCTGCTTCCTGATTAATCAGCCTGCAGCTGGCGACGCAATAGTGCGTCGCTGGTCCTGCAGCTGCCACTTTGCCGACGCACGGTATAAGCGTGCGGTCGGTAAGTGGTTAAGGAGCATTGACTCTTTAGTAGTCAGTGCCAAACAGTTGCATGCTGGGGGTTCTTTTTATCTATAATATATTCCTCCTCTTCCCTTTATTTCCCTGCTTAACTGCTTATCTGAAACCTGATCCCCTGCTTACTTGTGTTTACAAGCAAGGCTGAGGTGACTCAGCGATTGGAGGAGAAAAGAAAAAACAGTAAAGGGCAGAAATGACATTAGGATTTAGCCTAAACTGTGGGCAAAAGACATGGCCCCCACCAGGAACAGAATTATCTTAATTTACTATATAAAATTCACTGAAATCAAAACGTGGACAGTACAATACATGTGTTATGTAAGTAGATCAAGTATTTATCTAATTACATATGTGTCTTTTTTTCCTGGCATTGTATGGCTAATGCTACTACTTTAAGAGGTGCAAATACTGGGGTTGACCTATACACAAGGATGACATGTATTCAAGGATACAGGGTATATACTCCTAGATCAGTAGGCTCATGGTCTAATATCCCTATCACAGTCCTAGAGAATCACTCCTCCTTATCACCTTGGTTAATTGGTCATGGGACTTGGTTATTGTAACAGTAAAGAAACAAAAAGGTTTCCTGCTAACAAGACAAGTAAATCAAACCAACAGATAGTGTGTCCACAAAAAAACTAACAGTTGGGGGCCCTCTACTGTACAGATATGTCACTAGCCTCTCATTTTGTTGCTATGGGAGGGGGGGTCTGATGGTGCGGTGCACAATGGGGCAACTTAGGGTGAGTAGGAGAACAATGCCCTTGGCCTGGGTTTGACTCAGATGTCCATTAATACATATGTTGAATCCTTGGCACAGGCAGCCCTGAGCAGTACTCCCACTATAAATAAGTACATTTAAGTATAAATCCTAAAAATATTTTGTAATTATACAAAATGACAGTATCTTATACTTACGGAGTATGCAGAATCAAGTAGCAGGACAAATGTAAGAAGCAGCAATATAATCTTCATTTTACCTGACAAGAAAATGAATAATACAATGTTGGTTAAAATCTTACAGAACACACACTTGAAACAACCTGGATGAAGGTGTACATTACCTAGTGTAAACTTGCTATCAAAAATAGCCACTTTCTCCCCCATAAATGTATGAAGGATCACATGAATGAGTGATTTGCTGCAAATTTCTGATTGGCCATAATATCATCAAAATGTTGCTTCCTGTTTTAGTCTACACTGGAAGCAAATGTGGGGCATCCAATCAAAGACTTGCCTTAGCAACTCATCAGGGGCTCTAATGAGTTGCTAAGGCAACGTAATGCGTAGGGCAGAGCTACAGAGCGACGTTCGAGACAGTGATATCACATGATGCCAGCTGGATGCGGCTTTGTGTCACGTGGTGTGGCTGCATAGCGGGAATAGTGCGAACGGAGCTTAGCGGTAGCGCAGCACACGTGTTCATCTTCTCACGCATAGCAGTGCAGTTTGTTGCGGTCCCTACAAAGACCATAACAGGTCATGATGTACAAGTTTTGGTGGGGGACACGCTGGGTTTAAAGGTGAATGTCACTGTTTTTTAAATGAAGGTTTGATATTCTTACACGATGGAAGCTTCTCTGTCCTGATTGCAGAATGTGACAAGCTGACAGTGGTTGCCAGAGGAGGCAGTGGGGTGGCCATATACCCCAGAGGCGATGACGGGCCGTATTGGCCACAATATCCAGTGAGTTGCTGCATGAAGGGGGAGGAACCCTCAACGACGGCTGAATATTTTATTTATATGGACTGATGTTGAGCGCTACCTTTATTACATCCATAGAATTTATGAAGATTGACACTTATCTTGCAGGAGCGCACCACCTTACTATTGGTGTTATCAGCCATATTGGTTTGAAATATTATTGGAGATTAATTGACTGCCTATGATTTACCATTGATCGCTGTAACATAGTTTTAGATATTTTATTTTTAACATTGAGTCTCAAGCATTCAGAAAGCACACTTCTCCGGCATCTGCCTATACCCATCATTGCTGGATAACTGAGGCTCCACTGTAACTGAAGATCGCTTTTTTGCAAGCTTATGAAACCTAATGCTAGGTACACACATTGCGTTTTTGCGGTCGATAGATACGTTCAATTGATAATTTCCGTCATGTCCGATATTACTTTTGATCGTTTTACCACTCGATTTCTCATTGAAGTGAATGGAAATTGATAAGAAAAGATATGAGAATTGAGTGGGAAATCAAGTGGAAAAACTAATCGAAAATCGATCGAACGGGAAATCGACTGAAAAAACGCATTGTTTGTACACAGCATAAGTTTCTTTGCCAGGCATGATACAAAACTGGATCAGAACCATATATGTACAGTTTGTCTCCAAAGTCACCTAAAGCAACTTGGGTTGTTTTTTAAAACAAAAAAGTCATAAAACTGTTCAGCGATTCAAACACATGCAGATTTTGAGTCATCTTTTTCCAGAGGAGGAATACAGAGCAATAATCAGTTGATGCTGCTGACCTTTTAGAAATATAAACAAAGCACAAACTGATAAGACGGTTGAACTTTAAGCAGATGTGGTGCACCAGATACATCCTGTGTGTACATTTTAGTGATAAATTGCCTGTAATTCTAAACACAGACTCAAAGAGCGTATTACATAAAAGTAAGATGATATCATTAGCCGACACATGCTTCAAGAAACTCTGAGCAGCGTTCTGTTCCCAGGGGAAGACTGAGATCTGGCATGTACATACAGGCCTACCTGTTCTCCCCATCGTTTGCTTTTGACTCTGTATATGTGCCAGCGTGCAGAATGGCAGGTCGTTTCATGCCATGCTTTGAGCAAAGACCCAGTTTCACAGGCCTGCCAGGTTTCAAAACATCCCTGTGTGGCTTCGGTCTGCTTGACACTGTTGTACAGATGACGTTCACCCAATGAACCAATATCAGTATGGCTGATGTTTTCAGAGGCTGGAATAAAAATACAGAAAATATGTAATTGTAGATGTTGTATAGTAACTGGTGAAAGCTTATAACCTCAGGAAAAAAAAATATTTTATCTTTACAAGTAAAGTAGCACAATCTGAGTACAAATACTGTTCATCATATTGGTCCATATGCAATTCACTTTTTCTCTTGAGTTTTCTCAAGAGAGATAACTTTTCATTTTCTCTTTAAAATAATGTTTTAGCAATTTGCAATTGAAAAAGTACCAAAAAGTAGTTGAAAAAGTACAAAATTATTCTGTGTTTTCTTCCTTGCTGAGGGTTTAACCCTTTTGCTGTCAGCCGATTTGTCCTAAACGCAAACATCTACTGCCAAGCAGTTTTTTGACATTTTGCACTCATTAGGGTCACTTAGGATTTTTGACAAAAAAAACCTACATAAAATAGGACATATTACGGCATATGTTGTTTTTTTTCCATAAAGAATTGGGCTTGAACACTGAAACAAAATTTTGTACTTTTCTGGAGATAGAACAACATTTTTGAGAGAAATATGTAAAAAAAAAAAAAAGTGAAATAAAAAAATTATATATTTTTCTAATGTGTTTTTTTTTCAAAGACGAATTACATTTACTGAGAAAAATGTTAATGTTTTTATTATAGCCCTGATTCTGCTGAAACCGATACCAGATATGTACTGGTATCCCACTTTTCCTGTTCTGGAATAGGTACGCCAGTACAGGTAGTTAGATATAGGTGCAGGCAGTAAAGGTATCCTGGAATAGGTGCGCCAGTACAGGTAGCCAGATGTGGTTGCAGCAAGTACAGGTAGTCAGGAATAGATGCCCCAATTACAGGTAGCGAGATATAGGTGCAGCCAGTATAGGTAGCCAAGTATAGATGCCGCCAGTACAGGTAGCCAGATATAGGTGCAGCCAGTATAGGTAGCCAAGTATAGATGCCGCCAGTACAGGTAGCCAGATATAGGTGCAGCCAGTATAGATAGCCAGGAATAGGTGCCCCAGTATAGGTAACAGGTATAGGTGACCCAGTATAGGTAGCAGGTATAAGTACCCCAATATAGATAGTAGGTATAGGTACACCCAGTATAGGTAATAGTTATAGGTAGAAGGTATAGTTGCCCCAGCCCCCAGCATAAGTAGTATCTATAGGAGCCCCTAGTATAGGTAGCAGGTACAGGTGCCGACATCATCCTACCTCCCTCCACATGGGCCACCCTCCTGTGGTCCCCCTGTAATGCTGAAGCAACCGTCGGGTTGTAATTACTCACTCGATCGCTCGCTCCATGCAGCGTGTTTATGGCGGCTGCAGGCACCTCTCTGGCTGTCCGATCCTGTATGACGCATATGTAATCACCTGTCATAGAGGAAACAGGAAGGAGAGAGGACGCGACTGTTGGCGGGGGGCATGCAGCATAAAGCGAGCAATCGGATGAGTAATTACAACCTGACCGCTGCTCCAGCCACACAGGGAGGTAGAGGAGGGGGGCCTAGTACGTTATTGGCAGTTAAAGCCCTTCCCAGCCAACGTACCTGGTGCATGCTTGGCAGGCAAAGAGTTAAAAAGTCCTGTTATTGAAAAGGTATGAAAATATCACCTAGAAGAAAACTAAGGAGAAGAAGTGAATTGCATATGGGCCCTCATCTTGTTTGAAGACCTGCATCTTTCTATACATCATACATAAGCGACAGTATTCTCCCCAGGTCTTTTTAGCCGGGTGCTCCACCCAGCTAATTTTGGTGAGCGCCCGGCTATCATCAGCTCGCATCCTCATCTTCATCCTATGCCATAAGGCGAGTTGCGCTGACCCTGCATTCCCCCATCATGCTCCACCCGGCTACTTTTTCATGCCACCTGGCTGGAAAAAAATTCTGGAGAGATCTAGTATGAATAGTGCCCAGATTTCCATTTCTGAAAATAAGCTAAGCTCACAATTCAGTGAAAAATTTAGTGTCTGTATACCTGTCCCATGATTTTTGCTTCTGAACCCATCAGGGAGGATTGCTAAACAATAAACAAAATACATTTTCTATTGTTATTATCATTGCAGGGTGCTGCTCGCTTGTCTACTGCTAATTATCTCCCCTCCTCCCTCCATTCTACAGTTTTGCAGTTGGTAACTTTTGAAAGACAAAATGTTATTCCTATATAATACCCACTCCGGATAGCTCTTTGTTGTACTACCAATATTTGAGCTTTTATGAAAGTCAGGGTACTGAACACCATGCTATGTCAAGTTAAGTCTACTATGCTGTCTAGTCATGCCTGCACAGTAGAGTGGACCCGATCGGTCTCGGCTATTTCGGCCAGAGCCCGAGCATAAAGACGCTACTGCACATGTGCACACATCGACAAGGAGATCCTTGGGGAGTCCCAGCGTTGGACCACCTCAATTGAGGAGGAAGGAAGATCTTAAGGATCCAGAGGCTTCTCCCTCCCGAGGTAAGTACCCCCCAGGGACACTTTTCTTACAGGTTTACTTTAATGCAAATTTAAAGTGAAAATTAACTTATGACATAATGATTGTATGTGTAGTACGGATAATAAATAGAACATTAGTAACAAAAAAAAGTCTCATATTTTTGTTTTCAGTTATAACATTGCATCAGTCACAGTTGCAGTTTAAAATCCATAATCTGTATTTTAAGCTATAAAACAAACCAAAAGTAATGACCCTTTGAGGTTTTCTGCAGTAAATCCTTATCTCAAGCTGTCTCTCACTTTTTCTTGGCTGTTTAAGCTCTTTATAAAATGGGACCGAGTTTGACCAAGTTGGTCAATTAGCTCAGAGAACTTCTTTTGCAACTCAAGTTTTTTTTAACTCTTCCTTTATCCTATGGTAAACAGAAAGGGACTTCACATAATTTCTTACTAGAGCTAGTATTATATGTGAATATGTTTATCTCATCATGTCACGTCACTTCAGATTCACTTTAATACCCCACAAGTGCATAAGTCAATTGTGATAGTGGTCCAAAGCAAAGCACTCGGTGAGTCAGTGACCCCAGAGTGTTGATTAACCCCCTTGGCGGTATGATTCTTTCCAGATTTTAGGGTCTAAAAGCAGTGCAATTTTTTTGCACCCTTTTAGTCCCTAAAACTTGGAAAAAAATCATGCTGCCAGGGAGATCTGCAGCAGTTTAACAATTACTCACCTCCCTGGCTCCAGCACTGCAGTTAAACCTCCATCCTCCGGGTGGCGCTGTCATGACGACAGCCGGCTATCTCACCAGGAGGAAGCAGAGACTCGGAGGAGAGGAAGAAGAAAGGCGGCCAACTTCGGGATCCCCCAGGAGGTATGTAGAAACGCCCGCTGCGTGCTATACTCTGCACACAGCCTCCAGCAGCTACCCCGAGCAGAGGTCAGGATTACAGCTCTTAGCCGCGGTTTTCCGCCCCGACCCTAGCTCGGGATTACAGCCGAGGAGGTTAACAAATTTGAAATCTGATGTCTAGACACTCGTAAGCCGATTCTCAGCTCAGCGTCCCCACATTTATGAGGACACAGTCTGCTGAAAAAGGTCATTTTGTAAAGTGGTAGAACTCTGTTAATTAAAGCACTTCAGTCCTAAATATTGGGTGTGGGTTGTTGGTTCCAGCTTAAAAGAATCCATTTCCCAGCATAATGTCCAAGTACATGAAGCATAATTTTCTTTACACGCTTCACAACCTTCCATTACCATTAGGCCAAAAAGAGCCAGTTTTGGCCCCAGCTACACTGGCTGATCAAATAGATTCTCAATATCTTCTCCCACTTCCTTCCAGACACATCCAATACAGCTATATCCCAAGAACATATGATAAAAAGTGGTCTGTTCCATTCTACACCTTTTACAGCATAAATTGGTTTATCTAATGGGCATGAAAGACAACCTGTAAATAAATGTAAAATGTATTAACCAGTCCCTAGATGAAATAAGAGCATCCATATGGTTATCCAACACCGAGTTCCCAGTCTTCATCTTCAAGCTTCCCCAAGTCAGAAGACCATATCAACTGCAACCTGTAAAGGCCATCAGTGTCCACTGTGACAGAGCATAGTATGGATACAGAGGCACCAAATGGATAAAAGTATCTAAAAAGTTTTTTGCTTTTTTTTAACAGTTAACATTTTATTAGAGTTTGTAATACAACATCAGATGAATATAGATAGCATACAGTGGGTTGTACATTCACCATTTGTGAAAAGACTTATGACAACATGGTCGCATATGGTACATCTAGGTTGTAGTAGATACAATATCATTAAAATAAGAATGACAAATTACCATATACGTCTTGTGCATATATTCATTAACGTTAAGAAGTCTTAATACAGCTGTGATGCTTGAAGGAGACAAAGAAAAAGCAAGTCCAAAGACAGGTGGGACTTGGTAGAGGAAAAGAGAAAAGGAAGGTTTCCGTCCGACCGCCGCCCGCCCCCCCAGAAGGTCATACCCATTACTTTAGTCTATAATTGGGATGAAATTTTCACTCGTAGGATCCAGAATGCTAGTCTCCCATACTCCCCATACTCTATTATATTTTTTAGGACAGCGTCTGTTAAGGTAGGTGGTTTTATACAGCGGAAGGATCGTGTTGATGGCTTTGGCCCAGGTGCCTATAGTCGGTATTGAAGGTTTCTTCCAATATTTTAGAATTTCTTTCCTTGCTTGAAAATAAAGGATTTTAATTACCGTATTTTTCGGACTATAAGACGCACTTTTTCTCCCCCAAAAGTAGGGAGAAAAAGTCCCTGCGTCTTATAGTCTGAATGTAACCTACCTTGATGCTCATTTCCTAGTGGGTGGCAGCGGCAGCAGTAGCAGCGGTAATCCGCAGTGGGTGGCAGCATTGCGATCCACAATGTCTCTGATCGGCATAGAAGAAGCCGCTGTTATAATCCACTCTGCTTGTCTTTTGATCTTTCTTTCTCCTAGCGTGCCCCAGCAGCGCGATCCACATAGACTCTAAGCGGCATAGGAGAAGCCGCTGTCATCATCCACACTGCGCCTTCTTTCATATTTATAGCGGCAGCCCTCAGCGACTTCCGTACTGCCTTGTTTTGCTTTCGTCATCACATGACCCCGGCGCACGTGCGCCAGGGTCATGTGAGAGCGGAAGTAAACAAGGCAGTACGGAAGTCGCTGAGGGCTGCCGCTATAGCGGCTGAAGATTTCTGCCGATACTTTGTCAGCTGGGATCGCGCTGCTGCGGGGCTGACTGGGCTGATGTTGGGCGAGATAAAATATGAAAGAAGGCACAGGCGATGACAGCGGCATCTCCTATGCCGCTTAGAGTCTATGTGGATCGCGCTGCTGGGGCACGCTAGGAGAAAGAAAGATCAAAAGACAAGCAGAGTGGATTATAACAGCGGCTTCTTCTATGCCGATCAGAGACATTGTGGATCACGCTGCTGGGGCACGGTAAGGGAGATAAAGATCAAAGAACAAAAGACAGAGTGGATTATAACAGTGACATTGTGGATGGCGCTGCTGTGGGGAACACTGGGGGATTTAAAAGATCAAAGAACGAGCTTTGTAGATGATAAAAGCAGCTGCTCCTGCTTTGGAACACTGTGGATCACTTTGGTGCTGCTGATGCCACCCTACTGTGCACCTTGTTAGGACCTACTGGACACCCAGACTGGACCCAGCTACTGCCACCCAGGCTAGTGAGATCTCCTGTAATTGAATGGGTTAGTTAGTGTAGCTGGAGAGGGGGGAGTTGTGTTGTGCAGTGTAGCTGGGGGGAGGGGGCAGCAGGGGTTAGTGAAGTGTAGCTTAGTATAGTTTGTGATGGCAGCAGGGGTTAAAATAGCTTGGCAGTGAGACAGAGATATCTTGGGGGGAGGAGGAAAGGTCTATAAGACACTCCTGGACCATGGATGCACCCAGGTTTAGTATTTTTTTTTTCCCTAGATTTTTCCCTTTAAACCTAGGTGCGTCTTATAGTCCGGAGCGTCTTATAGTCCGAAAAATACAGTAGTGTTTGTTTATGTTTAGGGATAGTATCTTCACCAAATCTCCCAAGTAGCAACAAGCCCGGGTCAAAGGGTAGTGAGACTTGCAATAAAGTGCTTATTGTTGAGTGCACGCCTTTCCAGAATGGGATAATTCTCGGGCAGGTCTAAAAGATGTGAATGAAGTTTCCCAATTTTATACTACATCTCCAACATCTATTTGAGTTACTGCTATTAATTCTATATAATCTTTCAGGGGTTAGATAAACTCTATGTAAAAATTTGGTTTGGATTAGGTGATCAGAAGCTGAAATAACTGATGTGGGGAAGTCCTCCAATATAGTGTCCCAATCGTCTCTGTCTAAAGAAGGAACATCGTTTACCCATTTCTGGTAGCACTTGTCAAGTCTAGCATTATTTAAGTTCAAAAGTTCGTTATACTGTAGATAGTAGACATAGGTTTGGGGAGGTCTTTAGTTAAGAGTAATTGTTCAAGATCATCTGTTTTAAGCATGGGGGGTTGCGATCCAAATTGGGACCTGTGTGCATGGCGAAGCTGCAAGTATCGGAAGAGGTGTTTGTTAGGAAGTTTAAACTGGGTCTTAAGCTCATTAAATGTGCAGCATGTGGTATCATGTTGTATATGCGCTATATTCTTTATTCCGTATTTTGCCCATATGACTGGGTCTGGGATTGTGGAGAAATGAGGTAGTTGTGGGTTCCCCCATAGTGGTGTAAATGGAGAAATGTTATCAGGTTTTACTAGGGGGGCTCTGGCCGCCCTCCAGGTTGTCTTCATGGCCAGGGTTACTCTGGGATTTAGTTTAGGGCCCCTATGTGGTAGATTGGTGAGTTGCTCGTATGATCCCAACATCGCTGCCTCCAGGGTCACCGCCGGGTTCGTTTCATCTTGTGAGAACCACCACCTAATGGTTACAAGGACAGACGCCCAGTAATATTTTTGGAAGTGTGGTAAGGCAAGGCCACCTCTGTTTTTAGGTAATTGTAAAATGTCAATGGCTAGTCGTGGCTGTTTACCTGCCCATATAAAGCTTAAAATAATTTTGTCTATTCTTTGGAAAAGTGATGATGGCAGCCACACAGGGGCTTGTCTAAAGGCATAAGTAAATTTAGGTAAGAAGATCATCTTTACTAAATTAATTCTCCCTATCAAGGACAACGGAAGTCTGTTCCAGATTGTGCATTTATTTTCTAGCTGACGAATAATTGGGTCAATGTTTAGAGATTGATAAGTAGTAAGGTCCTTAGTAATGTGAATTCCTAGATATTTAAATTGAGTGACTATCTGTAAAGGAAGGTTTAGGTGTGATGCAGCAGAAGATGCAGTGTCCAGTGAGAATAGTAATGACTTAGTCCAATTTATTCTAATTCCTGACATAGTGCCGAAGGTGTCAAATAATTTGAGAGCAGCAGTAAGTGAGGGGCCAGGATCATTTAAGTAAAGGAGGACATCGTCTGCGTACAATGATATTTTTTCGTGAAGGTTACCTATGACCAGACCCTGTACTGCGCTGGCATGCCTGATAATGGATGCAATGGGCTCCATGGCCAGAGCAAAAAGGCTAGGGGATAAGGGGCAGCCCTGTCTTGTACCTCTCTCAAGAGGGAAACATTTTGAGATTGTGTTATTTGATTTGACTCTGGCCCTAGGACCTTCATACAATAATTTAATCCATTTCATAAAATTATTCCCAAAGCCAAATCTACTTAATATTGCCCAGAGATACTTCCACTCAACCGAGTCGAAAGCCTTCTCGGCATCTAGGGAGGCAATAACCCTTTGTCCTGCGTTCGAGTGGGGGGCAGCGATGTTGGCCATAAGTCGTCGTATGTTTATATCAGTACCTTTGCCTGGTATAAAGCTGGATTGGTCATGATGAATTAATTTGGTGATAACTTGATTCAACCTGGTGGCCAGTATCTTTGCCAAGATCTTGGCATCTGTGTTTAACAGTGAGATTGGTCTATAGGATGAGCATTGTAGAGGGTCTTTACCAGGTTTGGGGATCACTATAATTAGAGCCTCAGACATGGAGGGTGGGAGAGACCCCCCGTTGAAGGAAGACTGAAGGGAGTCCCTTAGTTTAGGAGCTACTAATTTAGAATATTGTTTGTAGTATTCTACTGGGAAGCTGTCTAACCCTGGTGTTTTCCCTGCTTGCATATCTGCAATAGCATCAGTTACTTCTGTTAGTGTCAGAGGGGCTTCAAGGAGTTTGAGATCATCTTCGTTTAGGGTGGGTAGGCTTATTCCAGCTAGATAGTTCACAAGTTCAGTATCTGTCGCAGTAGATTTACTAGAGTAGAGATCTGAATAAAACTCGTAAAATATTGCATTAATATCATCTGGATTAGTTACTAATGTTTGCGCAGTTGTATATGTCTGGGGGATAGAGATAGTGTTATTCGTATCCTTAGAAAGCCATGCTAACATACTACCGTTTCTGTCTCCTTGTTCGAAGATACTCTGTTTTTGCGCTAATAGGCTTTTTTTGGTGGTTTCAAGTCTATATAGTTCTAGGGTTCGCAGAGCTAATTGCCATTGTTTATGTATTTCTGGATCATTAGAGTTTATATAGTCAGCTTCAAGATCCGTTGCTATCTTTTCTTTCCACTGCACCAGGGCTCTAGTCTGTTCTCTAGCTATTTTAATGGCTTCTATATAATGACCCCGTATTACCGCCTTGTTAGCATCCCATACCATTTGAGGGGTAGAGGAGTCAGCGTTAGTGTACCAGTATGCTTTAATTCGCCTTTTTATTATGTCATCTACCATGGGGTCTGTTATCCAATGTCTCCAGGCTCTATCCCCTTGCTTAGTACCGAGTTGTATGACCAGTTCCAAGGGAGCATGGTCTGAAATGCCTCTAGCGAGGAATTGTGTACCCTTAATCAAGGGAAGAACCTCAGAGGAGACCAAACCTAGGTCTATTCTGGATAATGCGTTATGCGAAGTGGAGTAACAGGAGTAACAGGAGTACGCTTTTGTAGTGGGATGTTTCCATCTCCACGTATCTAAAAAGTTTAAAACATGAGGAGGCAGTGGTGGACTTACCTCCTCCAAGAAGACAAAAAAAAATTGCCAATGTGTTTGTCAAATAGAACAAGGTTATTTACATACTCCATGGGGACAATGCCACGCGGTTCGCCAGTTTGATCGCGCTTCATCAGGCAATAACAACAGAGTAAAAGCATATGTGGTCAGTAGTCTTCTACTGACCACATATGCTATTACTATGTTTGCTTAGAGGAGGTAATTCCACCACTGTGTCTGCTTGGAGAAGGATACTTTTATCCTTTTGGTGCCTCTGTATCCATATTACGCTATATCAAGTCCACCCCTGGTGGAGGGGTGTTACCCCCTTTTTTCCTCATCTACAGAGAGCGACTTCTTAATCCTGAGTGGGGTCAGGTCTAATCTCTCCACCTGCCTATACAGTGGTTGCTTTAGCACCTGCCGAGTACAGCAGATAGATCGGGCTCGGCTATCTCCGCTTTATCCTGAATGAAGCCTGCGCAGGATCACGGTAGGTAAATATTGCTGCACCTGCGCAGTAGTTGTCCGGCTTTGTTGAGGAAGTTTTGGAGGAACCAGCGCTGGATTCCCCCAGGCTACAGAGGACAGGAAAGCCTCATTGGGACCCTGAGGTTTCCCCCTCCTGAGGCAAGTATCTCCCAGAGGGTGATTTTTTTGTTACAGGTTCTTACCAGAGGGGGAAATGTATTACAGGGTTGTGATACCTGATCATATATAGTCACTTTCACTATGATATTCACCACATCTTCTACAAATCTGAAATTCCCTTAATCAGCATTATGCACTTTTTCTGGGTCTCAATTGTCACAAAGACTTCTAATAGATGGCCACACTTGGGCCAGGCATCTATGAGCAGTGAAGGCCATGTCCTCTGTGACATCCCCTCACGGAGGGGATGTCCTGAGGGATTCTTTACACTTTCTCACTGCTAAGTTTTTCATCCTTTTTACCCTCCCAGGTACTTTTGCACTGATTGTTCTCATGATCTTCATCCTTGTCTTGCATGCTGCCATTTTTCTGTGGAGTCAATTCAGGATTGCAGTAGCACTTTTTTTTCACCCCCTGTATCACCTTGTTGCACTATTTTCCTATATCTATGTATAGTATTTACACGTGATTATATGTATTGCATTTCCTTGTACTTAGGGCAGATATTGCACTTATGTCACTTTTTGCACTTTATGTATCCCCCATTGGTCTCCGTGCTATATTGACTATTTGATACATATTTATATTTTATATGCCCCACCGCCTTGATTGTTGGTTTTAATTGTTTTAATGTTCAATAAAAGATGGATTCGTTTTGCCTATACTAGTCTGGTGCGGTATTTTTGAGGTTCTCTTTTTATAGTTGCTATTCAATGCTGTGAGGTTCACAGACAGGAAACTGACATCACACTGTAGGAGGAGTTTCACCACAATATCAGCTACACAGGCCCCCTTGATCAGAAAAGATTTCGCGTTGGGAAAGGGGGTATCAGCTATTGTTTCGGATGAAGTTGCGGAAAAGCAGCAATTGTGTTGGATGCAAGTCTCAAGTCCAGGACAGGGACATGAGACCCGCCTCCAAACAGGGCCGGTTCAAGTAACAATTGGGCCCCAGGGCAAAATTAGCCTGGAGGCCCCTCAACAGACACCCCTGACCAAAAAGCGTCAGAGGCCCTTTGTTGCAGCCAAATTTCCCTCCTGGGCCCCTGAGCTGGCTACTGACCCTACCCCAATCAACTCCCAACTTAACAGACTCTGCAGAGTCCCTGGGGAGCAACAGTTAAGATGGGGGAAGCACACCTTGGGGGCCCCTACAGGCTCTGGGGCCCTGGGGCAATTACCCATTTTTTCCCATGGTAGCTCCGGGCCTGCCTCCAACAATACCAATTAAGTTTGTAAAATTGAAACATCTATTATGTGTTAGTTAAAGAGACACTGAAGCGAAAAAAAAATGATGATATTATGATTTGTATGTGTAGCACAGCTAAGAAATAAAACATTAAGATCAGATACATCAGTGTAATTGTTTCCAGTACAGGAAGAGTTGAGAAACTCCAGTTGTTATCTCTATGCAAACAAGCCATTAAGCTCTCCCACTAAGTTAGGGCTGGTTCAGACGGACGTTTGGAGGCGTCGCGTTCATTGGCGTCGCGGCAGCAATGCGTTCGGGCTTTCAGCAGCGTTTGCGTTGCGTTCGGATGCGGTCGCGTTTTTTCTTCCCATAGGGGGACATTACCCGTAGCGGTTAACCACCCCTGGAAGCTACATGTAGCTTCCAGGGGCTCATTGAACGCCAGGGAAAATCGGGACCCGAACGCCGCGTTCGTGCAAACGCGCATGAAAGCTTGGTACAAACGCTCCCATTCACTTGAATGGGAGCGTTTAACGCCAAGCCCGGAACGCTGGCTGTAAACGCTCTGCAAGCGTCCGTCTGAACCAGCCCTTAGTCTTGGAGAGGGCTGTTATCTGACTTTTATTATCTCAACTGTTCCTGGACTATTTACTTTTCCTCTGCCAGAGGAGAGGTCATTAGTTCACAGACTGCTCTGAAAGACTCATTTTGAATGCTGAGTGTTGTGTAATCTGCACATATTATAGAATGATGCAATGTTAGAAAAAACACTATATACCTGAAAATAAAAGTATGAGAATATTTTCTTTGCTGCTAATCTTCTAGTAATTATTCATAGTACACAACCAATTCACTATATCATATTTTTTTTTCCGCTTCAGTGTCTCTTTAACCCATTCAGGTTCCGTCGTTTTCACGTGAGAAATGTTCACCTCCCATTCATTAGCCAATAACTTTATCACTACTTATCACAATGCACTGATCTATATCTTGTTTTTTCCAGCACCAATTAGGCTTTCTTTGAGGGGTACATTTTGCTAAGAGCCACTTTACTGTAAATGCATTTTAACAGGAAGAATAAGAAAAAAATTGGAAAAATTCATTATTTCTCAGTTTTCAGCCATTATAGTTTTAAAATAATACATGCCTCCATAATTAAAACTCACGTATTGTATTTGCCCATATGTCCCGGTTATTACACCGTCAAAATTATGTCCCTATCACAATGTATGGCGACAATATTTTATTTGGAAATAAAGGTGCATTTTTTCCGTTTTGCATCTATCACTATTTACAAGTTTAAAATAAAAAACATATAGAAATATTTCATCTTTACATTGATATTTAAAAAGTTTAGACCCTTAAGTAAATATTTACATGTTTTTGTTTTTTTTATTGTAATGTTTTTTTTTTGTTATAGTAAACATTTTATTTGGGTAGTTTTGGGAGGGTGGGAGGTAAACAATAGATTTATAATGTAAATGTGTGTTAATTTTAATTTTTTTTTTCTTACAGGTGTAGTATTACTTTTTGGCCACAAGATGGCGGCCATGAGTTTGTTTACATGACGTCACTCTAAGCGTAACACACGCTTACAGTGATGCATCGGGAAGGGAACGGCCAGAAAAGGCGCAGCTTCCGAGAGAAGCTGTTGCTTTTTCAGCGGGGGAGAGGAATCAATGATCGTGCACCATAGCCCGATACATTGATTCCCTGGCTACCGAATCCACGGCCAGGAGTGCGCGGTTAAAGGACTTACAAGGCCAAAAGCACTAAAAAAGTAAAGTACCTGCATGATGTTTAAATGCACGGAGGACGCCATCCGCGCCCTCCGTGCAGTTCCGCCGGGTCCCCTTAGTGAAATCGCCCCACGTGCCGTAGACCCCCCGTTGCCGCGAGTGCGGCTGCCCAGCTCTAGGGCCTTCCCCTCCGATCCATGCTACAGTGCGTGGTTCGGGGGGTTGGCCCTAGAGCTGCGCAGCCGCACTCGCGGCAATGCGGACTGCGCAGCCGCGGCCAGATCCGGCGGCCATATTAGGAGTGGCAGGAGAGCCCGACCCGACCTGTGGGGTCGCGATCGGCACGGGGGGCGATTTCACTAAGGGGACCCGGCAGGAACTGCACGGAGGGCGCGGATGGCGTCCTCCGTGCATTTAAACATCATGCAGGTACTTTACTTTTTTAGTGCTTTTGGCCTGGTAAGTCCTTTAATAAAGCTGAGTGAACAACAGTACAGTTACCCTTTTAAAAAGACATGTAAAGAAATGACAAAGTCGACCCCTTCAAGTGCCTTAAAGCTCTCCATAATCATAGATAATCCACTACAAAATGTTCCCATTTGTAAGAGAAAAGAAAAGCAACTTAAACTCGACAAGCCTGGAAAACACCATAACAGGAAATAAGCTGCTGTTTTATCTCTTCTATTACAGCACATGACAGACTTTATACAGACAGATTGTGTGTTCGTTTCTCTTTGACATTTCTTTGTAATCCATTAAAATAATTAGGAACTATGACAAATCATCTCCCCGGGCAGTTTGTAGAGAGCTGAGCAAACATCAAAGCTGTGAGCACAATCAAGTCACTGGGAATATTCAGGGCAGAATGTTGTTGGATCACAGTAAGCCAAGGAAAGGGAGGCAGGCACTGTGTGGTTAATACAAAGCTCTTCTGTACAACTCAGGTATTATTAAATTCCCCCCAAAAAACTGCAAATAACTCCTGCACTCATAAAAGACATCACTGTAAAGTAAAAATAGCAGCAGTGTCTAAGAACAAAGTAAAAACTGAATAGTACAGTATAAGAATTTGCAGTAAACAATAGCTGGCCAGTAAACAATCCCACAGGTGTGCACACATACACGGACATCCGAACCAACATATACCAGCATTCAGCAGCAAACTGAAATACTAAAACCTGTTTGCAGCTTGGATACAACTAAATGTTGCGGACTGGTCCCATGTTATTGCACAGAATGTCCCGGCAGTTTCTTGGTGGCCACAGTTAACTGCAGTAGGTATCCCGCTGTATGTCTGGATAACGGGAAGATTGGTGGACACGAGTCTTTGCCATTATAACCCACTCTAAACGGCGTTGTGCTGTTGTTATCCAAAGTGGAATTTCTGGGTGGTGGCGTTTGTCATTGTCAGATATGACAAGATTAGCTGCATGCTCGTTTCTGATGTTATTCAGACACTACTGCAGTCAAATTGATCAGCAGGGCTGCCAGGCAACTGGTTGTTTAAAAGGGAAATAAATATGGCCTCCATATTCTCATGTCAGTTATATATTAAAACTGAATTATCGCAAATACCTTCTGTTTTAAAAAGACACAATTATATTCCCTCTATTCCCTAGCCCACACCCCCCTACTCTGTGTTTTCTGAAGCACTGATAAAATCTGCACAGTGATAAACAGTGCAGACAAATCATTTAAAACAAGAGAGAAGGTTAGGGGTAGTGTAGAAGCAGTGGTAATATTATAGGAGTATCTGGGTAATATAGAGCCTATGGCAAACACTGAAATTGCACCCTCTAGGTCAGAGCCCCCTTCTCCTCTAAAAACAGCATCCTTCCTCGTGTACATGTGTTATGGTTGCCTGTGTTTTTGGTCTTAGGATATTGCTTGAATTTTTGGGAAATATCTCTTCTTATTCCCTCTCTGTCCTCTTTTCTAACACTAAGCCAAGTGCGCCCTACTTATATAAGTTACGTTTATGTTTGCTAGATAACAGAATTAATCTGATCTGAGGTCTGAGTGACAGGGAGGCACAGGGGCAGGCATGGTGATGCAGTACAGGGGCCGGCATGGCGCCCATGGTATTGTGGCACCCATGGCATGATCCCTGCCTGCACCCCTCTAGATACGCCTCTGAGGAGACCATTTTTCATTCAAACAAAAAGCAAACTTTAGCTAGTTTTTACATTTTAAATACTGGAGCATGCTAATATTATCAAAGCCAACAATGTATCTTGCGTTATTGATCAGAAGCCCATTTCAAACACACTCAGTGCAAAGTTATAGTCTGGCACAACATACAATACAGTGGTCATTATTGCCCATTGAAATATCCTGCTTGTCTTTGTTTCAAAGTAATGTCATTTGTGTAACAATCACAATTCCTCACAGATCACAGCACAGTTAGTACTGAAAGCAGCCATTCTGAAAGGTTACATAAAAGTACAGAGAGAGCTTTACCCAAAAGAATCCTGCTTTGTTTGCTTACTAACAGCAGCTTACTTCCTCATGACAGTAAGAAGCGGAGCAGGTTCCTGCTGGTGCTGCAGAAATTCTCTGCTCCACCTCACGTCCTTGGCAATCTCCAGCACCCTGTTCACTCCCTCCTCCTAGTCTGTATGAAGCCATGATAGGCTGTCAGTCAGTAGAGAGGCATAGCTTGTAAAAGGGCATGTTACCCCAAACAGCGGGCTGTAGCTGTTACACAGCATTTTATGGATCTTCAATAAAGCCGATTTATACTTGGATGTGGTGCGGACCATTCTCTTCAAACAAGTATTCCCTACTTGTTTGAGAGGGGAGAGCAATTACTTTGTCAGCTGAAGCTATGCCTCCCACATAGCTTCAGCTGACAAAGTAATTGCTCTCCCCTCTCCGTACTCATGTGACTAAAAGAGGGAATGTTTCAGGCTCACTGGTTGTGAGCAGGCTGCTGTTGCGATTGCTCAAGGTATTGGGTTTATAATTCGTGGTACTTGGCGATTTGGTAATTACGAGCGGTTTTATTTACATGGACTCACATTTATGGCATTTAAGGGATTATTTCACTACATCTCTACTGACTTAACCACTGACCCTAACCGCTCATTTTTTTCTGTGTGGTTTCACATACCATTCTTTCAGCATTAAAACAGCATTTATCAAGCATTTAGGCCGGGAGCCCACTACAGATCGCAATCGCAAAGCTTTCTTTGCGAACGTTTTTTTCTGGTGGCTCTGGTAGTAAAATCACTGCAAAGTTGCTTTTATACAGCAATTGCAAAGCAATTTTGCAGCGTCCCAAAAATTCTGCAAGACCCGCGATTGCAATTTCCCTAATCACAATTGCTGCTGTGAGTTTGCCTCCATTGACTTTAATTAGCAGTGCTTATTAGTGCTTTTGGAATCACCAGCAATCAGCGATCCCAAATCGCTGCTAAAAATCACTCGAGTGGGCCTTATCCCTAACAGTTTTTTTTTGCCATAGCTGAGTCAACTGATCACCACCCATGAGACCTTTCATCCAATTAATGTTATGGCTTCCTGTTGTCAAACAACTGCCGAGCTCAAATGCTTGAGTAGATGCTCTCACTTGGGCCCTAACTAACCAAACTGGGGTAAGACTGCTGTGCGCAGGCAAGACATTTTACCAGTATCAATATTGGGGGCAGCATCGCTGGTAACGTGTGTGGCGCTAATGTGATAATAGGCAGTGTTCCCCTGGGGTTAGTACAAGTAAAATTGCCAGGTACAGGCAGCGGCCGGCAATCTTACTGCAGTTTGGTGAATCGGCCTTGGTATGATGCTTTGCAGCAAGTGGTACCGTATTTGTTTGGCAAAAGGACCTCTAAAGCAAGTGCATCAATTAACAGTCTGTGTGCAGAAGAAGCCCTACTACAGCTCTTCCCGATCACCAGAGATTGGCAAAGCACCACAGCAGTGGAACCCTATGACAGTGGTTCCACTTGCACCACTGAAATTGAGGAATTCCGCATCCAAAACACTGCATGCAGTATTTTCAATTCAATTATTTGCAGGGCCAAATTACAATTGTTACGGGAATCACATTTAAAATACGTTACTTGGAAATTCAGAAGTCACAAGCTCTTTCTGAGGTCACAAAGCCGCTGCATAGTGTGCCTGGGCCTTGCCGTGTTTTCTAGATTTAGATAAAACATCTTAAGCCCTAAAACAAAAACCTTAATTTTAGATAATGAGTTCAGATGTGAATAAGTAAGGCCTTTTACTCACACTAACTGCTGACTTTAAAAAGAAAAACAAAAAAAATCAGATGCCAGAAAATGTGACCAGTCTTTTTTTTGGCATACAAGTAAGCTTTTGACAGGAGTTTTTCTTTCCTTTAAGCATTTAATAAGCAAGGTTTGTAGCAGCTTGTCAAACATTATGTATAAACTTGTAAACACCTGATATCCTTTAAAAGGAAAATAAAAACATGCTTAAAGCTTGCCAAATTTCCAAAAATGCTTAAAAACTGCATTTGAAAGCAGAAAGCCAGTCAGCAGCCAGGTGAATGTAGTACATACAGTTAAAAGAAAAAAAAAGTGCTTTCATCTTTTGTGGTCCCACCTGTAGCGGTACGCAGTTTCTGAGGCTGCGTCCACGGGAGGGATTTTTTGAATTAAACTTTTTGTAAAGCTTGTAGCTAGCACTAGGCTAGCCACCATTGTGCCCCAAGACCCCCCCCCCCCAATCGCCGCCACTATACGTTACCTAGCCACGATCCCGCGAGAGCAGCAGCCTCCCCAATGAGCATCAGTTGTCGCTATGGTGACGATCAGACATGACGTCTGACATCATCGACGTCATGCGCAATCCCGATCCTCCCCATAGCGAAGCCTGGAGCGGTTTGGAGAGGCTGTGCCATCGCGGGATCCATGGGGGTACGTATAACGCCGGTGATCGGGGGGATTGGAGCAGAGCGGGGGAACTTGGGGGACAATGGTAGCTAGCAAAGTGCTAGCTACAAGGCTTAAAAAAAGTTTTATCCAAAAAATCCCTCCCGGAGCAGAGAAATCCTCTGCAGCGGCCACCCCGAGTGTAGGTCGGGGTTACCACCAGGAGGGTTAAGACTCTGCTGTCTCTAGTTTCCCAGGATCTGACACTTTCCCTTCCAATAAACCTGCTTCCAGATCTCCTCCATTGTCTTGGTGCAGGTGACTCCATGACACCTGCCACAGACACATATTTAGGCATATCAAACATTTGCTTTATTAAAACAGAAAGTATTTGCGATAATTCAGGTTGGAGTGAGCTTGAGATGTCTCCCAGTGCATCACTGCTGAAATATGCAAATTATTCATTGTGGTCCCTGGAAGCTAGCCACACCTCCAGAACTGCTGGAATGCAATGATGTGTCAGCTTGTTAATATTACAGAGCCACAATAATCCAACGTGCATACAAACTGTTTCGGATTGATGGATCCTCATCAGTGCGTGGCATGGATTAATGTGGCTCTATGGGGTAAGACTACTCAGAGTACAAAATATTTAGGCCTGTGTGACAACTAGTGGCGGTTTATAGGGAAATTTCCCTAGCAACAGCTGAGTCACTTCAGCAGAAAAGGAGGGAGGCCTAGTGCACACCAAAGCGTTTCGGCTGCGGTTTGTGATCCGCTTGCGGGTGCGGATCCGCTTGGGTAATGTATTTCAATGGGCTGGTGCACACCAGAGCGGGAGGCGTTTTGCAGAAACGCATACTCCCGGGCTGCTGCAGATTTTGGATTGCGGATGCGTTTCTGCCTCAATGTTAAGTATAGGAAAAACGCAAACCGCTCTGAAAAACGGCACTTCAGAGCGGTTTGCCAGGCGTTTTTTGTTACAGTAGCTGTTCAGTAACAGCAATACTGTAACAATACATGAAATCTACTACACCAAAAACGCTTCCCAAAACCGCAAAATGCTAGGTGAAACGCTACATAAAAATAAGAAAAAGCATTTCAAAATCTGCTAGCATTTTGCGGATCTGCTAGCGTTTTTTGGTGTGCACCAGGCCGAACAGAGTGAAAACCAGACAGAGAGATTATTTCCAGCAATTATTACATTTGCCGGTTAGCCAGAGATAAGCAAACCTGTACTGCACTCTGCAGTGGAAATAAATGTTTTTACATGCAGGAAAAGCTTGTGAATGCTTTCAAATGTCATGTTATGTTCCTAGGAGTAGTTACTAAAAGAATCCAGGGTTCTCCTGTATGATGCAGGTTATTGCACAATCAGTTTGGATGTCAGCGCTTGGCTATGAAATAGCCAAGAGAGAAGGGATTAAAGGATTTTTTTTATTCATGGAAATCCCCTTTAAATGTAGTAGTTTCTGAGGATCAGTACAGTGTGCATAGGATCTTAGGAAGAAGGTGGTTATAGTTCTGAAGACACACATGTAGGCATGCACATAGCTAAAGTCATTAGCCTACTTACATTTTCAGTTAATAAATAAACAACTGCAGGCTAGCGTTCCCCTAAGCTTAGCCAAATTCATTGAACATTCTGGAATTTCGTAGACATTGGATGATTTGAACTAGCGGTCAAAATAAATTAACATCTCACACTAACTAGGATGGCAGCATCATAACACTGCAGGGGGGAAGCTCAGTGATCCACTTGAAATAATTTACCAGAAATCATATGTCGGGGATCATAAACCTAAATCACTGTCCAGATGCAGAGCTAAGCAGAGAGGCACCCAGAGCCACAATGAAGCCAGAGGCCTCATGTTTTGTTGGAAATTGCAGCTTGACTGATTTAGTAAGTAGGGAAGATCAATGAGATGCAAATAATTTATCCTTGCATTAAAATTGTATGCAAATGCTATGCGTCTGGAACTTGGACTAATAAAAATTGACAGGAAGTTATTCTGATTGGTCCAATTTTAAGCTGCATATAATCAGGGCCGGCCCGCTCATGAGGCGGGGTGAAACTTTTGCCTCAGGTGGCAAACTTCTAGGGGCGGCACCCGCCCGTCCGTGGGTGCGGGGGGCCGGCTGCCGAGACGGAGGGGTAGCGGGCAGGACGGGGGTATTGAGCCTAGCGGTGGGGAGGGGGGTCGGACCCCCCCCTCCCTTGCCTGGGTCCCCTGATCTGCGCTCCCCTCCAACTGTAAATAGTTAGGAAGCAGCCGATAGTAAGAGGCACGGGCGGGGAGTAACTCACCTTTTCCGCGTTCCAGCGTGCGCTCCACTGACGTCACTTCCTGCAACGCCGTCCACTTACAATACAGTGGGTGGCATTGCAGGAAATGACGTCAGTGGAGCGCACACTGGAACGCGGAAGAGGTGAGTCCTCCCCGCTCGTGCCTCTTACTATCGGCTGCGTCCTAACTATTTACAGCTGGAGGGGAGCGCAGATCGGGGGACCCAGGCGAGGGAGCCCAATACCCCCGTCCTGCCCGCTACCCCTCCGGCTCGGCGGCCCTAGCTTGGGCGGCAATTTTTTCTAAATTTGACTCAGGCGGCAAAAAGCCTAGGGCCGGCCCTGCATATAATTTACATTACATATTAATTCATGCACTCATTGATCATCCCTACTAGTAAGCAAGTTATACCTAGTTTTCATATAAAGTATTACAGTTTTTAAACATTATTATTATTGTTGTCGATTTAATAAGTGCCAACATGTTCCGTGGCACTATACAAAGCTAGAAACAAACATGGGGTACAAAATAATACAGACAATGGTAAACACAAATATATAAGAAATACAGAATTGGTACAAAATACAGAATCTGTAAAAAATACAGAATTGGTCATTACAATGACAAAAGTTACACATTTTATTCATATTACTTTTGTCATTGTAATGACCAATTCTGTGTTTTTCTCTTAAATTTTACAATTGTGTAACAAATTCCAAGACACAAACAGAGAGAGCCCTGCCCTTGCAAAATTACAGTACAATCTAAAGGCTTGCCACTTACAATCAGGGCCGCCACCATAAATTTTGGGGCCCCTCACACATCATCAGGCCTAGGCCCCCACCCTCTCAGGGCCCACTAGCTACCCCACCCCCATGTCCGTGCGCAAAGTGCGCTGCGGCGAAAAATGTGCATGGCTCCAACACTGAAGAAAGTGGCATGCACAGCGTGATACGGCAAAAAGTGGCATGTTGTGGGTAGAGCCAAAATACAGGTAGTCCCTGGTTAACAAATGAGATAGGGACTTTTAGGTCCATTTTTATCCTCTCTCCGCTCTCTTTTGTCCCCCACTTTTCTTCCTGTGCCTCTTTTGTCCCCCTCTGTCTCACCTCAGTTTGTGTACCTCTGTGTGACCTCATGTTCCCGTCTCATCTCTTTTCTCCCTGTGCCTCTTTTGTCTGCCTCTGTTCCCCCGTCCCTCTTTTATCTCCCTGTGTTACCTCTTGTCCCCTTCTGTCTCAGCTTGTCCCCCTGCCCTAGCCAGGTATAGGTGCCCCCCCAGTATAGGTATCCTGGCATAAGTGCCATCAGTATCAGTAGCCAGGTATAGGTTCCCCCAGTATAAGTAGCCAGCTATAGGTAGTGCCCCAGTATAGGTAGCCTGGTGTAGATGCCCCCAGTATAGGTAGCTTGGTTATAGCTGGTGCTCCAGTATAGGCCAGCAATATACAGGTGCTCCAGTATAGGCCAGAAAGATACAGGTGCTCCAGCAGAGGTATTCATCTATAGGTGGTGCCCTGGTATAGGTAGCCTGGTATAGTTGCCCCCAGTATAGGTAGCCAGGTATGGGTGGTGCCCCAGTATAGGTTAGCCAGGTACAGGTGCCCCCAGTATAGGTAGCAAGCTATAGCCACCCCAGTATAAGTAGCCAAGTATAGGTGGTGTCCCAGTATAGGTAGCCAGGTACAGGTGGTGCCCTCAGTAAAGGTAACCAAGTATAGGTGGTGCCCCAGTACAGGTAGCTAGGTATAGGTGGCCAGATATAGGTGATGGCCTAGTATAGGCATCCTGTAGCCAGATATAGGTGGTGCCCCAGAATAGAAAGTCCGCTGTAGCTGGCTCACTCATCTGCTCCCCACGTGCTGGAATGTGGTGTGCTGGTTAGTGAACCACAGGCCCGCAGCCTGCACATGCTGCCCTTCCAGCATTTTGTGGGGAGCCCGGGGCCCCCAGAAGCCCTGTGTCAGTGTCCCCCCCCCCCCCCCCCCCCCCGTGATGTCTGCCCTGCTTACAATTAATTAGGAATGGTCAATGAAATGCAAAATGTAAGTTAATTTTATGCAAAGTTGAACAGCTTGAAAACTGTGCGATGAAAGACTTACGTGTGGGTAAGGCCAAGTGTCTGATTGTCACCAATATGTTAAATAGAATGAACAAACATTCAAAACACAACCATAGTCTTTAAAAATAATTTCTGGAAGTTCAGGCAGTTATGACTTTTTTTTTGTTTTAAGGATCATGTACACAACAATTTTTCTACGAATGGTCTGACCTTTGTAGATAAGAGCCTAAACAGTGTCAGGCTGAATAGTAGCTTAAAAGGAACCCAGTGTGGGAGACCTATAGAAGCTGCCATATTTATTTCCTTTTAAACAATACCAGTTGCCTGGCAGACTTGCTGATTTTTATGGTCAGTGTGGGCGGGGTCTAAATCACACACCTGAAATAAGCATGCAGCTAATCTTGTAAGATTTGTCATAGACATCTGATCTGCATACTTGTTAAGGGTCTATGGCTTCAAGTATTAGAGGCAGAGGATCAAGAAGACAGCCAGGCAATGTGCACTGTTAAAAAGTAAATAAACATGTCAGCCTCTATATCCCTCTCACCTCAGGTTCTCTTTAAGAAGACACACTGGGGTAGATTTAACAAGCAAAGATGGAGTTACCCACAGCAACCAGTCACATATCCACCATTCAGCTGAATCAAGGAGATTTTCGGTCTAGCCAATTGCTGAAGTTTCCTGAAAGCCTCTTCATAAATTGTCCCTTCTGTGAGAGTGGCGTGCCTCTGCATGTGTCTGAACAGTACATAGCTCGTAGTAAATCTTTGAGACAACTGAAAAGAGTCACACTTTTTATATAAATGAGTAGAACGACAACTTAAATTGCACACAACCATAGGCACAAGCATGCCTCACACGTACCTATTAAACATGTCTCTACAAAAATATACAGCTTTACAGTATTATGCACTATCATTATCTATAGGACTCTAATATGTTTTAGTATGAGCGGAGTTTAAACATGCTGATAGCGGCATATAAACATAACTTTCCTGGAATGTAAATGGCCTTGTAATTACATTAATAAGTGTCAACATTTCCACAATGATGTCATCAGGTTTTCAAAAGAGCTGCAAGGATATCTCCATATCCTCTGATGCACATTAAGGAGTCTTTTCTTGTGCAATAAATGATCTATTTGAACATACAAGCTTAGACACTCTTCTTTAGGTAAGCAGTCTTACCTTATTTTATTAATTTTAATCATTTTATACCACCAGGCTCCTCTGATTTCGGTGGAAATTATAGCATGTGACACAGATATGGCATACATTTTTCTCCTAAGATTTCTAATCCGGCACTTGCTAAACTTATTTCTAAGGTTATATGAAAACTTTGATGTAACAGAAACTATGGCTGCACATGTGGTCGACCAACCAGTGCTTAAAGTGGAACAAAACTCAAAACTTCCTCTCTGCTCTTGAAAAATCATGCCATGAATTTTTTTTTTATTATTATTATTAATCAAAAGCTACCTAGTGTGTTAAACTGAAAAGAAAACAAATTAAATTATTATTTTGTGTGAGCACCCTCTGTCTTTAACACAACATCAATTATCTTTCATACTCTGGAATGTGTTTTGTATCTGCATGCATTCCCAGATTTACTCAATGAACTTTAACAATCCTCTGTTCCTCTTTTCTATGCAGATATTGCTTTGCATATCTAGTAGAGACACTATCATGCCTCACGCTGTAGAATGAAATTGGAACTGAGCAGATGCATGTCGGATGGTACTGTATGATGACTAGAAAACGCTCTGTACCTCTCAGCTGTGAAGATGCCATTAGCATCCACCAAACCACCAGCTTAATTTGTAGAATGCAGCTCCAGATCTGCAGCGACTCCAAAGAAGATTTTCTCGGGAAAGTAAAGGCTCTGGAAATACTTCTCAGCAAGTAGGAGATAAGTAGATATCGAAATAAATAGGAGTTTGTCCATAATGAACTTCTCTTTCATTCATAGATGGGTCAAGTAAGTCCTGAATGAAAAATTGCTAGTCCACACAGAAGAAGTCGTCAAGTTTAGTCCTGGTAGAAAACTAGGATCACCAGATTGTTATTTTGGCCAAGTTTGCGGTAAAGCAATAGGGTTGGGTGCTAATTCCTTACACACAGTATGCTAGAATATTATGCATTTCTAAAGTGTGTCTTTTGCATACCTGCAAAAGGACAAATAAACCTGAAAAATTCCATTTTAATATATCTTTGTGGTGCTCAAATTTGCAAATCGTATATAGCATATTCTGTTAATGTCTCACAATAGCTCAAGTCTGAGGCAAGACTTGCATTCTAGTCATTTGATTAAAATAAAAAAAGCTTCTCCACACGCTGTGCTCTTCTGTAATGCAAACCACATTGTGCCTGTTGACAATCTCAAAATAACTCGATTAATAACACAGTGCAACAATGCTGGGTGATTCATTCATACAGCAGCACTAGCTTTACTCTCCTTTCTTTATTTAGAACACAGAATCTAATCCCCATAAAACAATATTTGTTCTCACTCTTAAAATTTCTTCCAAATGTTTTTAGGGTAAAAGAGTTCTCTTGTTTGCGGATTACACTTTGAAAAGGCAAAATTCAGTTCCATTTACCTATCTGTTTTGAGATCTCAAATAAGAGAATCCATTAATATCTTTGAAAAACAAGTTACTTTATTACTATATTAATTTAGTTGGAAACTGTAAAGTTAAATGACACCTGTCACTGTCGAATAATAGATTACAACTACAAGTAGAGCCGCTGCTGCCATAAGGCAAGGTATGGCAGCAGAATCGGACATTGACATTTCAGACTGTTGTTCACATAATCAGTCATTTTTAGCTTTGGATGAGACTGTTACCATTGGTAGCACACGGAGGTGTGTGTGTATTATTTTAATACTCACCTCAGGCAGTAGAAAGTATAGGATGGCCCCTAACTACAAGCTTTCATGATGGAAAAAAGCAACAATGGATGAGATGCTACTAGTATTTGTTAGCTTGAAAAAAATATTACGCCTCTTTCATGTCTTTGACCCCATGAGCTCTGTTTTCTCAGGAAAGAAATCCATGGCAAACCAAGGAGGAGCATGGTGAGAGGTGAACAACATAAAGAGTCCCAGAAATATGCCTCTCGTAAATCTTTGCTTAGGACCTACTGTACATTGTAGTAGTCAAAACAACAAAAATATCCATTTAATATTGTATCGGTAAAGTGGCATAACTTCCTCACAGCAATGGGAAAACCCTAGGGCTAGAGAGGCTGCTTCTCCATCCTCCCTCCAGTCCAAAATATCCATTCGGTACACCGCAGTTCTTATCCTAATCCCGAAAGTGTAGAGTAGCAATACAGAGTTTAGGTTATATCACCCTCTACAGCGCCAGAACTGCTACTCTTCCACACAACCTCCCTCTCTCATTCTTCCATCCTTTTCTTCTTACATGTCACGGATCAAATGAAAGATTAAGGACCAGGATGAGAACGAGTGGTGGCACATAAGAGAACCTGACCCTGCCCTGGAGCAAGTAATAATTAAAGCTTGACTGTGTTGCCCTGAATTTAAGGGGAAGGTGATGGTGCCCACACTTTTAATGGGGGAAAAGGGTTAATGGTGCTTATATTTGTTATATAACCCTCTGAGGATCACCTCGGGGCAGGGAAGTGGGAAACAAAGGGAGGATCCCCCCATAAAGGATTTTCTGGGGAGGGGGTTACAATCAGGTTTGGATTTGGCTTGTGTTGTAGTTTTCCACATGTCTCGCTTCCCTGCATTTTATAGCACTACATTATTGCTTTGAACTCTGCCTCAGACCAAACGCAATATGAACATGATATAAACACAATGTGAATATGATATAAACATAATGCATATGGATTGTGTTTGCATTGCTGGCCCATGTACATATTCCTTTCAAGTTTCCGTTCAGAAACATCTTCACCAACTGCTTCACCACAGCGTTCTATAGCTAGGGGCTGCAGTCTTCTCAGATGGTTCAGTCTATGCTTCATAAACCTGTAGTCTCAATAGCCTAATTCCAAGCCAAGCCACAGTCCCTGCTTTTAATTCTTTAAGCTCTATACTTCCATTCCCATCTTGAGCTCAAAAAACAGAATTTGGTAACTCTGCTAACTAGGCCTCGTTTCCATCTATGCGCTTCTGTCCGCTTTTTGGCAACATGTATCAATCTGTAACATTGATGTGCTGAAAAAAAGCGGATAGAAGCGGACAGATGGAAACAAGCCATCAGATAGTATATTTATATTATATATTTGTGCCTGAAGGAGGGAGGGAGCACTTGTTGTTTCTCACAGTTTTAAAGAGGCACTCCAGTGAAAATAATGTAATAAATTATTCATTTTTACAATAATTATGTATAAATGATTTAGTCAATGTTTGCCCATTGTAAAATCTTTTAAATCCCTGATTTACATTCTGACATTTATTACATGGTGACATTTTTACTGTTGGCAGGTGATGTAGCTGCTGCATGCTTTTTTGGGCAGTTGGAAACAGCTGTAAACAGCTATTTCCCACAATGCAACAAGGTTCACAGACAGGAAACTGCCAGGAGTACCACGGTCATACAGCGCCCCCTGACGGTCTGTTTGTGAAAAGGAATAGATTTCTCATGTAAAAGGGGGTATCAGCTACTGATTTGGATAAAGTTCAATTCTTGGTCGGAGTTTCTCTTTAACTCATTTCTTTAACTATCCTGCCATACGCCTAGTGCACAATAAAAAAGTGCTAGTGTAAAAGCAACCGCTTAGCACTTTTTTAAGTAATTTTTTTAAGGCGATTCTAGGCATGTGCCTAGCAATTTTATAAGCATGCCTAGCGTTTTTTTGGAGCATTTTGGTGTAGCGTTTTTGTATATTTTGTTAAAGTACAGCTGTAACTGAATAGCTTCTGTAACAAAAACACTTGGAAAATCGCTCTGATCTAGCGCTTTACAGAGCGATTTTCCACTTTCCTATACTTAACATTGAGGCAGAATCACCTCAGAAATCAGCAAAAATGCTGCAGGCCTCGAGTTTGCATTTGGAGAAAAAACAAGTCGCTCTGGTGTGCACCATCCCATTGAAATACAATAGCCAAGCGCTTTTCAAAGCGCAAGCGTTTTTAAAAACACTCAGCACCGCTCTTGTGCCTTGATTCACTAAACCGTGATAACTGATATCACGCCCGCGCTAGCGTTTTGTGTAACATTTTGTGTGCAATCGTGAATTTTCATGCGAAAACTGTCACACGCGACTGTTTTCATGCATAAATTCGCTATTGTGCACAAAAATTCACGATTGCGCGCTAAAATGTTTAGCGCATTATTACATGCACAAAATGTTAGCGCAGCCGTGATATCAGTTATGTTGTGCAATATAGCGCGCAAAAAGCTAGCGCGGGTGTGATATCAGTTATCACAGTTTAGTGAATCAAGCCCCTATAGTGTGCACCAGCCTTTAGTGAGCTCACTAGAAGGCACAGTACAAAGGTACAGTCTGAAATCAATCAAGACTAAAAACCATGTCTATTTAAAACAGTGAGCACAATCATGGAGTGATGCTGCCAAGAAACTCTCCTACAATCAACATTGTATCGTAAAATCCAACCAACTGCTCAGTGCCAGCAGAGTGGGAGGCTGTACCTTTCCTTCAGGGGTGAACATAAAGTGCCAAAATCTGAAACACAGATTTAAGGTCCACAAAGCAATTTTTGCACCAATATTTCCCACAAAGGGCAACTTTTTCATGACGAAAGATTGTTTGTCAGGTAACATTTAACTAAAATTAGTTAAATGATGTTTAGTGATGTATGGCGATCCCAACTGTCACAATGGATCACTGAACAATAATTGTTCATATCCCCATTGACATTTTACCGCAATCATTCAAACTATTGTTTAAATGATTGTTCAGACTATCGTTACTGGGTTAGCGAGGATGGATCGGGGGATGATCGCTGGCTGCTGCTGGACCCCCGATCCATCTTCATGTGGGTACTTAGATTTAGTTGTGGGACACATTTTTTTATCAAAATTTAACAGGAGGAGCCTCTGATGGGCACCCTGAAAACGTCAGGTGCAATACCTGAATGTGGCCACTGTCACTGTTGTGCTCCTCTGTATAGGAAGGCAGCACGCCATCATCTGCAGTAAAAAGAGGAGAAAATGGAGAGCACCAGCCTGTGCTGAGTATGTTATTCCACAAATGTCCTTACAGCAAATCGGAAGGTATCTTTGTACTGTAGGATACCTAGATGATAGGAGTGACCGCTCCAACCTGCTAACAGCTATCTTGCATACATAGAATGCTTTCTCACAGCTTTCAGAGGTCTGGATGGGAAGGGTAAACACACCGTGCTTTTAAACACATGCCACAAATGTGTACAAACAGTAGACCTATACGACTGAGCACAATGGGAGATGAGAAGGGTGCATGCATGTATGCGTAAAAAAAAAAAGTAAAAGTCAGCAATTTCATTAAAATATATTGTTTAACACAACCAGAAAATTAATGAAAAATTACAAAAAGGGAAAATGGTGCACATATGCACAAGCCAAAATATTACATGTTGCCATCTCCATGGAAACATCAAACGCCACCGCTACAAACACATATACAGCACAGGTTCATTTCCTTCTTTCTTTCAACGCTCACAGTCATGCACGTTTGAAGCTCGATGGCCACAAGAATTGGTGTGGCGGGCCAGATTCAGCATGTGGGTCTTATGTTTGAAACCTGTACCTCATGTTAACAAGTGCTGTTCATCACTGTAGTCCAGGGATTAGACCCTTGATGTTAGTTCTAAATGTTTTTTGATTATTTCTTAATAAACATTTTAAGACACCAATGTCTATACGCAATTACATTGTTCTTCCTAAGTTTTCTCCTTGGAGATCATTTTTCATCTTCTCTTTAAAATAATTTTCCGCTCAAATTGAAAAAGTACAAAAAAAGTAGGTGAAAAAGCATTATCATTATTCTGAGTATTTTCTTGCTTGCTGGTGGCTTAACCCTCCTGGCGGTAACCCCGAACTTAGTTCGGGGTTAGCCGCGCCGGAGGATTTCTCAGGCCATGCTGGGCCGATTTGCATAATTTTTTTTGCTACACGCAGCTAGAACTTTGCTAGCTGTGTGTGCACACTGATCGCCGCCGCTCCGCGTCGATTTGCCGCTACCCGCCGCCCCCCGCCTAGACCCCTTGTGCTGCCTGGCCAATCAGTACCAGGCAGCGCTGAGGGGTGGATCGGGACTCCCTTTGACGTCACGACGTCGAAGGCGTCATCCCGTCCGTCGCCATGGCGACGGGGCAAGCCCTAATGGAAATCCCGTTCAAAACGGGATTTCCGGACGGGCTTTATCGCCGGAGGCGATCGAAGAGGGTGGGGGGATGCTGCTGCACAGCGGCTATCATGTAGCGAGCCCTAGGCTCGCTACATGATTTAAAACAAAAAAAACAAAAAAAAAACTGCTGCGCTGCCCCCTGGTGGTTTTTAATAGACCGCCAGGAGGGTTAAAAGACATTTTATGAACAAGGTGTGAAAATATCATTTAGGAGAAAACTCAGGAGAAAAAGCTAATTGCATATGGGCCCCAGTCTACACTTAGACATGTTTTATGCTTTCTCTATGCTAGGGAGCACTACAAAGTGCTATGAATACCACATTGGACCCTGTGACCTGTGAAGTGAAAACACTGGGTGGAGTGATATCCATACTTGCATGCAGTTTGTCCTTATAATTTGGGTCTAGAATCCTTTTAGGGCTGCCTTCTGGTTATCACAAAAATGTTATAACTCATTTTGAAAGCCTATTTGTGCAGTACACAATATGAGCTAGTCTGACTCATCATGTGGGTCAAAGGGGATATTTCTTTTTCTCCTTTGATTGGATAAATTGGCAACAGCTCTACAGGGGATTTTGTTTTGCCTGCCATTTGATCAGTGCATTCAGAATTCATAGGAACTTCTGTTTTATAACCTTTGTAACATTACAAAGAAATTCTAAAAATACTGTCAATTCTAAACTCAAAATATTTTTCAGTTCTGTTAGAACTCATTGAGAGAGCAATGTGTAAAAGAACCTTGATTAGCTGGAATAAATTACTTTTACTGCCACAAACACATTTTAGCAGAGAAATAAATACCGGTAATTATGTTAACACAAATGTGTGCATCAGACCTAAAAGAGGGACAAACGAAGAATGAAGAGGGATGGAGAGGGTCACAAAAAAAAGAAAAAATAAGTTTAACATCTGAGGTTCATGTACAGCTTTATTATGCTGTTATTGTGGTATGTTGTTTGAATCTTCCATCCTTTAACCTCTTCCAGACTACGCAGATTGAAATCTATGCCCCGTTACTCTTGCCAGGGCGTAGATTTCAATCATCCCCGCCGTATGCGCTGCTCACTTTTGCCGTTCCCAGCACTTTTCGCATTGCTGCACATGCTCACTCTGCTGTCACGCTGTGACCCTGTGATTGCTGTGAGCCACTCACAGCTATTAAAAGCGCACAGACGGTTTTGGTCTTTTTTTTATGGTTTTTTGGTCTTAAAGCGGCCAGATCCATCCAGGCCGCAACAGTTAAACTCCACCCTGCACATACATCATATAGCATTCGGGACAACAATCTAAGTACCAATAAGCTGAGAGGAGTGTCACATGCATTGTTATCTAAATCCTATAACCCTTGTCCACATAAAGATATCTGCCACCACAATTTATAGCAGAAACTTGACCCACACAATCTAGCAAAACAACTGTTCTTTCCAAACAGAGCTACAAACATACAAGATTTACGCGGTAGGACCCTTTCCCACTGCTACGTGCAATCACGCTGTGTTGCTGCAGTAATTTCCACTAGAATTGTGCAAGCCACTGATTGTGTGTGGGGAAAAAACGATGCACACTAGTGGGAAATGAGCACCGCTATTTACATGTAAATCACTGTGCTTTAATGATTGGCAAAACAGCTGCGAATCACTTTTTGAAGCGGACAGCAGTCAGCGGAAAAGGGCCCATAGCGTTACAAATGGCAGATTTCTGTTTACTTATTGACACTTAGGTCTGAAGGAAATGTCCAAATAATTTTCAGCCTAGGTTCACACTGTGTGCATTGCATAAAGTGCCTGTTATAACGCATGTGCTCTGTAATGCACACTGTACAGACTACAACATGTGGATGATTCACAGCCTGGTCATGGTCTATGAAATGTGCACATATTTGTAGGAATTATAAAGAAATGCACCACATACAGTGAGTTAGGATAATTAAATCTATTACAACACATATAAGGGAAGACGCCAAGAGCCCAGTATAGTGTAGTATGTACTGTAAACAGGGCCGGCCCGCCCATGAGGCGGGGTGAAACTTTTGCCTCAGGCGGCACTTCTGGGGGGGCGGCACCCGCCCGTCCGTGTGTGTGGAGGGCCGCCCGAGGTGGAGGGGATAGCGGGCAGGAAGGGGGTATTGGGCCTAGCGGCGGGGAGGGGGGTCAGACCCCCCCCTCCCTCGCCTGGGTCCCCCGTCCTCCGATCCCCTCCAGCTTTAAAAGTGACGTCGCTGGCTGCAGCTATATTGTAAGAGGCAACGGGCGGGGATCACTCACCTCTTCCTTGTTCCAGCATGCGCTCCACTGACGTCACTTCCTGCGGCGTAGCAGGAAGTGACGTCAATGGAGCGCAGACTCGGGCTGGATCAAGGAAGAGGTGAGTGATCTCCGCCCGTTGCCTCTTACAATATAGCTGCAGCCAGCGACATCACTTTTAAAGCTGGAGGGGAGCGGAGGACGGGGGACCCAGGCGAGGGAGGGGGGGGGGGTCGACCCCCCTCCCCGCCGCTAGGCCCAATACCCCCTTCCTGCCCGCTATCCCCTCCAGCTCGGGCGGCCCCCCCCACACACGGCTTGGGGGGAGGGGCGGCGATTATTTTGAAGATTGCCTCAGGCGGCAAAAAGTCTAGGGCCGGGCCTGACTGTAAATTGGGTATGGAAGGTAAGTATAGGTAGGTTATACTTACAAACAAGGGTTACCGTCCAGGTAACCGCTATGAAGGCAGGTGAGGAGATTAGACCTGTCCCCACTCAGGATTAAGAAGTCTCTCTGTAGATCGGGAAAAAGGAAGAATTCCCCTCCACCATTGGTGGAAACAACTGCAATAGTAGTACAGAGGCACCAACAGTGTAAAAACAATATTTCTTTAAAATGGATAAAATGAAGTAGGTAGCGGTGGACTTACCCCTCCAAAACAGACACAAAAAATTGCAGCCTAAACAAAAATACTGTCTTCAAGTTACATTAGTTATGTTAATTAGAATAGATAGGTAATATAATACTCTTACCCACCCTGTTTTAAAAGAACAGGCAAATGTTTGTGATTCATGGGGGCTGCCATCTTTGTCATGGGGGCAGCCATCTTTTTGGTTGAAAGGAGGTGACAAGGAGCAGGAGACACAGTTCCAACTATCCTGTGTCCTGATTACCCCACCCAGCTGCACATGCTAGGCTTCTAATGTCAAATTCAAAATGTAAAAAAAAAAAATTGCACCAAAACAGCAGAACGAGAACAACAAAATCAGAAATCCCATCATGCTTTGCACAGCATCAGGGGAAAAAAGCCCGGGCAGTTTTCTTTTGTGCAGCTAAAAATGAGGCTTGTATAAGAGAAACAAAGTTCTGATGCTGTGAAACTGTTAAAGAAACACAAAGCCTTTTCAGTGCTGCGGAGTCGATTTTTAGTCCGGAGGTTCACTTTAAGCAAAAATCTGTTTATTTACATACTCTGAACAAGGTGCAACGCGTTTTGCAGGTATATCCCACTTCCTCAGGCAATAAATAGGGGCATATCACCAATGCGGTCCGGTACGTAGCCTGGCGCCTCACCGCATTGGTGATCTGCTCCTATTTATTGCTTGAGGAAGTGGGATATACCCGTGAAACGCATTGCACCTCGTTCGGAGTATGTAAACAAACTGATTTTTGCTTAAAATGGCAATTTTTTGTGTCTGTTTTGGAGGGGTAAGTCCACCGCTACCTACTTCATTTTATCTATTTTAAAGAAATATTGTTTTTACCCTGTTGGCGCCTCTGTACTACTATCGCTATTACAACGCAGATATGTGAACATGCCCATACAATTGTATTGGCAGCGAGTTTGCATGCAGTATTATTGTGCAAGGTAACACGCATAAAGTGAACACACCCTCAATCATTTATTAAAAAACAAAGGAAATAAAAGTGCCTCAATACTTGCATAATATTCACATACAAAGTAGATAAAAATTCATAAACAAAATTAACCACAGTATAATCCAAAAGGAATGAAAGAAGACTAATGCCTAGGGCTCTTTTTGTTGTTGTCTGGTCCCAGACTTAAAGCTCAAATAGCTGCTCGACCCACTGCAGTTCTACTTACAGCTTCTTGGCTTCTGCGGAGAAACTCTCCTGCAGCAGCTTACAATTGCAAGAAAGTACATTCAGAAGCAAATATTTAGGTCTTAGCAGCCTGGTGTTTGTGATACAGGAAGGGCCTAGAATTCTCAGCCAGTCACATAAGGTATTTATATGAATGGACCAGGCCAGTCTCCAGAATTATGTCATGTGACCTCTGTGCTTCATGTGTACTATTCAGGTTCCTTTTCCAGACCTCATATTTAGCTGGGGCTCTATTTTGCCTGTTAGAAGTGTGAACCAGAGAGTGTATTCCATTGTCCCTACCACTGATCAGATAAACATATGTTGCCTAATAAGAGGATCTTCAAAACCAGGCTATTTCCTGTTGTATTTTGAAAGAGTGCTCAATCAGATGCTAATAAGATGCTACAAGGGAATTCACTCCTCTCTGTTGTGTTTGTGTCATTTAGGTTTAGGGAGATACATACACATTGCATATAATGGTCGGTTCATACAAGAGCAGATGCAAAATGAAAACCGTAAGCGCATCCACTAGGCAGATGCTTTTCATTTTACATCCGCTTGCAACAAACTCCCCTTCTGCTCTTCTTCCGCTCATTCGCTCTTGCGTCGATCACGTCTGCAACGCTGCTCACCTTTCCTGCCACTGCCGCTTGGTCGTCCATATTCAGCCTGGAGGCTGGCAGGAACATGGAAAACACGGGGCTCTCCATAGGCTGCATTAGGCCAATTCTCCCAAGCAACAGGGAGAATTTTCATTGGTCCAACATGAACCAATGAGAATTCTCCCTGTTGTTGAGGCTTCCCATTGGTCTTTTGCAGCTCAATGGAGATCCCCATGTTTCAGCCAGCCACCGGGCTGTGTAAAAGGGTCCAAGCGGCAGCAATCGCTGGCGATCGGGAACAGCACACCTAAGTTTTACGTCACAACGGTGATCAAAATGGGCCAAGCGGATGGGGCAACTAACCTAGTGAGAACGGAGAGTGTCCATTGTCATAGGCTTTCATTGTACACATTTTCCTGTCTGGTCGGGGAAAATGTGCCAAGTTCGGACTCTGCGTTCTGCTCGCAAGGCACAGAAAGCGGATCTTTTTTTTAACAAGTGGAGGCTAATACTATTTTTAACATTAGGATCTGCTTCCTGCACTAAGTGAAGCTTAAAAACGTCCCGAAAAAGTATTTTTTTTAAGCAAGTGTGAACCGGCCCGAACTGTATGTATGAAGGATTTGGGTGATAAGTTATCACAAATGCATACAGGCATTCTGCTCAGCTCTCTACCGAGCAGCCTGTTCTGTGCTATGCAGAAGGGGAAGGGAAAGGAGCGGGAAGCGGCAAGCTGGAAACTATGACAGTAGTCAGCTAAGGATTTGCAGTCTTGGTGGACTATAAGCAGGGATGTCACCAAAATCAGGGGACACCTGAACTCATTCTATATCACCCCCCCCCCCCCCAAATTACCGTATACCAACTTGATCTAATATGCTTTGCTTTTGATATTTGCCTGTATTTAGGCCTTAAAACAAAACCGATACATTCATTGCTAAATGGTTTTGGTACAGAATTGGTCTCTCACCATGGCCTTTAGGCAACTAACTCTTTTCTCTTGAGTTTCCTCCTAGGAGATAATTTTTCATCTCTTCTTCACACTCTTCTTCAGAGTAACTTTTCAGCTCTTAGCAATTAAAAAAGTACCAAAAAGTAGGTGAAAAATTACCCTCACAATTACTTGCAGTATTTTCTTCCTTGCTGGTTGTTAAAAAGGCATTTTATTGGCAAGGTATGAAAATATTATCTAGGAAAACTCGGGAGAACAAGTTTATTGCATATGGGGCCATGAGTGCTTGATACATTTTAATGGAGCGCTGAACATAGACACAGGGATTACACGGCAGTCGGTGTAATTTCAGGGCTGGGTGTTTTTGCTGCAGACTTCATGTGATCTCGTCAATGGGGATTTTATTTTTTTGATCAGATAAGAGCATAGAGGAGGAATCTTTTTTTAATTTAGGGGGGATTTTGTCTGGGATAGGGAGGAGGTGGAAACGAATTGCTGGCCTTTGCCAGAAATTAACCGCACTACAGTGCGCTGACAGGTCCAAAAGACACACAGTAAATACACTTTTAAAGATATTTACAGCAGCAAAACAACTCTCCAATCAAACATTCAGAATGAAAGATGCCCCCAGGTCTATATCTGACCAAATTCAGTATGCCCTTCTTGTAATCTTCAATAACCTTTAGAAAACACCTGCTTGGATTATACATACAGGACACTGAAACCTGGGGGAAGATGAGGACCTTCCCCTTTCCTGAGATATACGTTATGTTGTAATCCAAGGAGATTCTCCACAATCAAAATGTAAACAGAATGCTATGTTAAAGAGGAACTGTAACATCAAAATGTCCCCTGGGGGGTACTCACCTCGGGTGGGAGAAGTCTCAGGATCCTAATGAGGCTTCCCACGCCGTCCTCCGTCCCTCGGGGGTCTCGCTTCAGCCCTCCGTACAGCGGCGACGTAAATATTTACCTTTCCGGCTCCTGTGCGGGCGCTCTGGTGGCTGTCGGCTCCGAAGTAGGCGGAAATACCCGATCGTCGTCGGGTCTGCTCTACTGCGCAGGCACAAGTCTCCGGCGCCTGCGCAGTAGAGCGGACCCGACGGAGATCGGGTATTTTCGTCTAGTTCCGAGCTGAAAGCAGCCACAGCGCCCCCGCTGGAGCCTGCAAAGGTAAATATTGAACTGACAGTCGGGTCTGTCACTGGCTGTTCGGAGGGCTGCAGCCAGACCCCCGTGGGACAGAGGACGGCGTGGGAAGCCTCATTAGGATCCCGAGGCTTCCCCCACCCGAGGTGAGTACCCCCCAGGGGATCTTTTTGATGTTACAGAGTCTCTTCAAAGAGATAAAGTTATATCAAGACCTAGCATCACCTTATAGAATAGCAGTGATCTGAGACTGTTGCTAGATGAACTTTAAAGCAGAGAGACATTGCAGATTAGATGGAACTTCCTTGAGGGTACTTGCTTTGAGGTAAATGGCTTCCCACAGGGAAAGATCTTCATGGTTTATAAACCCAGAGGAACGTGCACACACAAACAAACCAAAAAATAAATAAATAAAAAATAATAAATAAATAAATATAAATTATATTGTTTTATATGGTCTATATTTTCTATTTCTACCTTTTATTATTAATTTCTATATTTTTATATGTTGCTTTTATACGCCTATATGTTTTATATTGTTTTTTCATATTATCCTTACCCACATTTTTATAATAACATTGTATTAGCTTTTTTATCATTGGTGGCCTCTTATGCTCTATCTTATGTATACTTTTACTATATACTGTTGGCATGTTTATAGGTTTTTAAAAAAAACACTCATACTGTTATATTTTACCATTTTTGCACCTGAATCCATATGTATACAAGTGCACACCCAGTGACATTTTTATATGAACATCCATTGCTAAACGTTACATGAATTGTCTAGCTGCCCAAAAGAAAGCTATTTTCCCCTGTCTTTGGGTTTCCGCACATGCACAATCTCTCTTATTACCATATCACTGAATTACATGCTGGCTTGCTGAACTGGCGGAGCCGGGTTCTGAACCTGGGTCGCCTGTGTCGGAGGCAGAGCCCTTGACCGTTACACTATCTGGCCATTACTGGCTATCCCATAACTATCCCACTGGAAACACTCACTTCCTGTGCGACCTTAGTCACACTTCCTGTTACCAAACACTTCCTGTTACCAAACACTTCCTGATTGGACTTCAGTCCTGTCAGTTTAACCTCTCTCCCTATTTAAAGCAAGCCTCACTTCATAGTGACAGAGGCGCTCAAACCTACTGCTTGACCCACTGAGGTAAGTTATCATATACTTTATGCTTGCAGTTTATATTAATTCCTTTTGTGTCCATATAAAGCTTTATATGCTGTCTGGGAATAGACTGTGGCCTATACCCAGCTCTACCATGTAACTGTTTCACTTTGAGACATACAATATGAACCCTCTAATCTGTGAGCATTAAGCCTTAGCTATTTGATTTCTGACATCTAAGCTTGTTCGCATGGCCCTGTGTTTATGTGGGCCGTAAATGTTTTTTTATTTATTTTTTTATTTTTCTTGTGTAGCAATGCTTTATGTAGCAATTATTTTATGTGCTTTCTACCAATTATCTGCTGCGCCGATTGTTGCAATTATGTGGGTAGTTATTGTGTGTACATTTTGTTTTTATTCCAGTTGTGCTCCCATTTTTGCCTGAGGAAGCGGGGTCACGCCCACGAAATGCATTGCATTTGTGGAGTTGAATAAATTATTTGTCAATTCTGTTTTATCGAGACTCGAGTGAGTTTTCTTTTTTGTAAGAGGGAGGTAAGTCCACCCTAACATCGCCCTCTGCTTTTACACGGTTTTTAAAACGTTTTACTCTACTCTGGCGCCTCTGTATACCGAGCTTTTGCTGATCTTCTAGTCCACCCTGGGTGGAGGGGTGCATCCCCATCTACTATCTACAGAGAGCGGCTTCTTAACCTGAGTGGGGTCAGGTCCTAATGCTCCCCACCTGCATTTAAAGTAGTTGCCTATGGGTAACCCGTGTTTGTGAGTATATACACATAAAATTGTATTGAACTCTTCATTTTACCTGACAATACTGCACCATATTGGGCTCTCGATTCTCTTCTTGTTTTTAAGCAAGCTTTGTGACAGGGTGCATTATGCTGCTGGAAATAGCCATTAAAAGATGGGTACATGGTAGTCATGAAGGGATGGACATGGTCAGAAACAATGCTCAGGTAGCCCGTGGCATTTAAACGATGCCCAATTGGAACTAAGGGGCCTAAAGTGTGCCAAGAAAACATCCTCCACACCATTACACCAACAGCCTGCACAGTGGTAACAAGGCATGATGGATCCATGTTCTCATTCTGTTTAAGCCAAAGTCTGACTCTTTCGAGACTCATCAGACCAGGTAACATTTTTCCAGTCTTCAACTGTCCAATTTTGGTGAGCTAATGCAAATTGTAGCCTATTTGTAGTGGAGATGAGTGGTACCCGGTGGGGTCTTCTGCTGTTGTAGCCCATCCATGTCAAGGTTGCGCGTGTTGTGGCTTCACAAATGCTTTGCTGCATACCTCGGTTGTAACGAGTGGTTATTTCAGTCAACGTTGCTCTTCTATCAGCTTGAATAAGTTCGCCCATTCTCCTCTGACCTTTAGCATCAACAAGGCATTTTCGCCCACAGGACTGCCGCATACTGGATGTTTTTCCCCTTTCACACCATTCTTTGTAAACCCTAGAAATGGTTGTACGTGAAAATCCCAGTAACTGAGCAGATTGTGAAATACTCAGACCGGCCCATCTGGCACCAACAACCATGCCACGCTCAAAATTGCTTAAATCACCTTTCTTTCCCATTCTGACATTGTTTGGAGTTCAGGAGATTGTCTTGACAAGGACCACACCCCTAAATGCATTGAAGCAACTGCCATGTGATTGGTTGATTAGATAATTGCATTCATGAGAAATTGAACAGGTGTTCCTAATAATCCTTTAGGTGAGTGTATGTATTGTCCTGTCCACGGTTTGATTTTAGTGATTTTTCTATAGTAAAAAAAGAGAAAATCCTTCTTAGCATTTCCGATTTTAAGTGTGGCTATTTTGAAGCCAATTCTGATGTAATTTCCTCCCTTACTCTCCTTTGCCTGATTGTCTATGCATTGCCCGCCCTTCACTATAGAAAGTGCATTGTCTCAGCATGAGAAATACTGGCCAGAGAGGAACAGAGGTGTAGGAGGGGAAAACAGGAGGGAAAGAGGCTTCAGCCAATCAGGCTGCATTAGTTAGGTTTGAGGAGTAAGTAGGGAAGCAAAAAAGGACAACCCAGCATGCCCTGCAACTTCCTTTTTGTGTACCAAATTGTGTGTGTAGCAAACAAGTCAGGTAAACTGGGGAATGATCATTTATCAACAAGAAAAGTAATAGTGATTTTAACTTTTGGATTGCCTGGTTAGCATCCTTATTACTTGTTTACCAGATAAAAATAAACAATTGATTTTTGATTTTATGCCCAAGTTACACTTTAAAGGTTTCCCTGGTTGCAGTATATTTGGGGTAGTGCAGCAGGAGGTGATTCTTGGTCTTCTGCTCACAATGTTGGCATAGCCTCTCCTCCCTGGGTTTGTATGTTTGTCTCTGTCTCCCAGACTCGATTTCAAGGTTGTGAGCACTCAAGTCTGTAAACACTCAGGATTTGCCTCGCTTGAGAGTTTTGGAGATTTTCTAGGTATGGGGCCATTCTCTCTGAATTCTTATTGTTGGCCAGAGAGAAAGTGTGAAAATCTCTACAAAAGCTAAAGAGCCAGCAATAATTGAAACAGTGCATGCATGTGTGCATGTGCACACTCAACTACAAGTTCTTAAATGAAAGCATCAAAGGTTTCATGGTTGCCCCAAGCACAAGAAACGAGGAGAGATAATTCCAGTGGGTATACAGACAACAGCAAACCCCCAACAAAGGTTTCTACCATCCACACTGTTCAAAATATAACAAAAGGATGTATGAATAACACGTAGGAAAACAGGAACTTCTACACCCATACTGCACTGGACTATGTTAAAGAACCTGAATACAGAGGATAATTGAAAATGCCACCAGGGGTGTAACTACGATCCAGGATTGGCCGGCACACCGTCGCAAGTAATCAGAGATGTTTTATTCCATCATAGAATGCACAAAATTAATGTTGTGCATTCTATGATGGAATAAAACATCTCTGATTACTTGCGACGGTGTGCCGGCCAATCCTGGATCGTTGTTACTGGATGGATGTGGCTTTTTGCATCTTGGCTGTGCACCCGAACATACACGGTAAAGGTGTGCCTCTCCAGAACCTTGATATTGAACAGGGGTGTAACTAGAGGGGAGCAGCTCCTGCGATTGCAGGGGGAGCAGAGCTGTGTGGGGCCCCCAACTACTAACCTTCCCTTCCTCCAAAACAGGGTACTGTACTTCAGATCAGGTGTTTTTGTATCTACACTTGTTAGATATCCAGAGGTACCCTCAGTATTAAATAGCTACAGGTGCACCCCACTGAAGGGAGATCTCATCAGTGGAATGCCAAGAGCTGGTTGAGTAACCTCTCATTTATGCCCTGCTCGGGACTCTGGATAGGGAAGCAGGGATGTGCTAAGAGAGGGGTGTGACCCGCCTTTCCATCATGAGGCACCTGTAGGCATGTGCCTACAGAGCCTTATGGTAAATCCGTCCCTGCACACAAACACACAAAGCAAATGCAGAGCAGCACACAGGGAAAACAATCTACAAAAGCTCTGGTGCACCGGTCCTCTCCACTTCTACAGCTACTCTGCTGCATCTGCTCTGCACGGCTCCAGATGCATGCATGTTACCTAATGTAGGGACAGGTGACACATACGAGAATGCAGCAGAGCAGCAGGCAGCTGTAAAATTAAAGAGGATTGGCACCCAGAGCATTTGTAAGCAGTTTTCCCTGCGCGCTGTTCTGCATTATTAAGATGCCATCACGCCTCCCCCGCTATCAGCTGTTTACTGACTGAGACTGACCGACAACCAGGACACTACTGTAGTTTTCTTTAATTAGTATCACACATCAGTATTTATGTAGTTTGTCCTTCAGCCTATTTAAATTGAATAAAAGTACGGTAGTTACTCTGCTATATGGGATCATTGTGAGCTGTTTTCTGAACATGGACAAGAGAAAGCAAGTAGGGAGGCGTTTGAGGAGAACAAAAAGAAAATTATGGACAAGTATGCTAAAGTCAAAGGCTATCACACCATCTCCAAGCAGCTTGATGTTCCGGTTGAAGCAGATGCAAATATAATTAAGAGATGTAAGGTTCCTAAGACTGTACCAAACCTCCCTAGATGTAGCAAAAAGAAAAATTGACCCAGAATGGACTGAAGGTTAGCGTGAATAGTACAGAGAAAGTCTATGACAACTTCCAAATAGATAAATGAGTAACTCCAAGGTTAAGGGTCATCAGTGTTGGATTGCACCATTCATCCACAAAAGCTTGGACTATACATCTATGGGCTCTATTGGAAGAACTGAAACAAAGTCTGCAGGAGTCTCCCTTCACATCTGACACAGCTACAGCAGTTTGCTCAGAAAGAGTGGGCCAAACCTTCACTAAGAGGTGCAGAAGCTAGAGAAATCGCATGTTAAAGGCGGTTCAACAATATAGTAGGTTAAAGGTGCCAAAATGTACCTACACCTGCAACAAGCAAGCCAGTAATGTCAGACCAAAGTCAAAGCATCTGATCTGCATTTTCATTCCGCGCAGTAACTTTAAAGTATTAAAACGCACAGCATCAGCCCAGACATGCCATTAGCATTGTATATTAGAGAATTAAGATGGCAGCCCCCATACTCCCCACATTCAGGTTCCATTAAAATATTTTGTTGCATAAAAACTCTAAAGAAAACACAGATTGATGTCAAATAAGCAATACGTGATCGGTGCTAATTACTTTCAAGTTATTTTTGCATTCTTATGTGAATTTTCACGTGCAGTTTTTTACTGCAGCTAATGAATGCCAATGGGAATTTGCATGCAATGTCTGACTTTCATTAGATGTGCAGTGGACACATTTTTACACATGCACACAAAACTCATGCAAATTTAAATTAATAAGAATCCAGCCTTAGTGTTTGCTAGTGGGTCCCAACCATCAGTGACATCTTGCTTTACAAACCTGTAAAAAGCACTGAGCACAGTTACAACCATCTCAAGTGACGTGTTCCTTATTGCCTCCTAGAGAGGACCTATGCTGCCGTAAAGGTTCTGGAGTATTTAAACCGAGAAGATGACCTAAAATTCTAGCCTATTTGTGGTAAAATGAAGCAAGAAGAGAACCAAAGGGATTATGGGACAAATAGACATTTGCAGGCTTGGAGGGTGTGCAGTGGGTCTAACACAACTGACTATGCCACAATACATGTAAACCTGTCCAAGCTCTGAAAGTTGTTGAATTGTCTTTGATATAAGTACAGGCAACAAAAACTTCAGTGCACAGCAACAGTGTGTAGAAGTATCCGCACACTGTTACATCATCTCGGTAGAAGATCAACTCTGAAGATTTCGTTAGTTATGTACCCAATTGATTTATTACAAGGTGAATTACGAAGTGCACCCTAAAGTGGCATTTCACTTTAACCACATATAATTAAAATAAGCTCAGTTTTCCCTCTCAAAGCATTCTGCCTTTATGTAGATGAAGGGACTTGAGGAAAACGTACCAATCGTTTGCATATTTTCCCAGTATTTGCATTGTTTTTCACTAGATATTCCAGTTTCCTCCCACACCCCAAAATTATACTAATAAGTTAATTAGCTTCACCCCAAAACTGCCCTTAGGTAATGGTAGGAACATTAGTGTTTATTTATGGTAGGGATTAAATTGAGGGATAGTCTGTGATATGGCTATATACCCTCTAGAGCAGATGCAGAAACGAAAAATACAGTTCAACCCCCCCTTTCCAGTGCAGGATGTAGGTAAGTATCAGTACCTACAGAATAAGATTTTAGACAAAGTATTCACAGCAGGTCCAGCAATGCTAAATACCCCTACAGTTTATTAGAAATCTAGAGACACAAACAATATCTGCTCCATCATTCCAAGTATGTAATGGGTCTTCAGTCATAGCTAATTAGTGGCCATACATTTCCACTTCAGTTTTTTCAGTGTTGGAACGATCACAAAGGTCGTCATAGTTGCATCTTTAATTGTATGTGGAAATATCAGGAGAAACTCTGTAGTATGCCAGGGCCTTATGCAAATTCCTCTAATTCATCTTCATTATATATTTTAGCCCAGACAGCTCTGCTGAGAAGACTTCACTTGATATTGTAACGATTGGTGTCAGCACGCAGAGAGAATCTGATTATTGGTGATCTGCAGTATCAACAAGAATTATTATTGATTTATAAAGCGCCAACATATTCCGTGGCGCTGTACAAAGTAAGAAACAAACATGGGGTACATAATAATACAGACAATGGTGTACACCAATATACAAGGTACATAATTAGTGACAAAATACAAAGAATGATACAAAATACAAATTATCGAATTGGTAATGACAGTGATAAAATTAACATGATGAATAAAATGCAGATATATACCCGATTATTGATGATCTGCAGAATCACCGATAATACAGATATATTGCTAACCTCTGGACACCTATATAGTGTGAGTGTTTGGTGTAACAGTAATACTTTGAGTAATGCACCTGTGAACAGGTGATAGCAGGCAGTAAGAGCAATACTGCTGTTGAGAGTACAGGAACCTTCCAGCAGCCTGAGACTCTCCAAGGGGCGGAGTCAGGCTGGATAGCAAGAAGACTTGGTGGCTAGTGACCCCTAGAAGATGGGCGTCACAAGCAGGTCTGGAAACTAACACAAATGATAATGCAATTTGCTAGTCTTGGGTGCGAGGTCCGTGGTCTCATCACCCTGAAACTAGTCTGGAGTATAACACAAATGACAATACAGTTCCCTAGTCTTGGGTGCGAGGTCCGTGGTCTCAGCACCCTGGAACTAGTCTGGAGTATAACACAAATGACAATACAGTTCCCTAGTCTTGGGTGCGAGGTCCGTGGTCTCAGCACCCTGGAACTAGTCTGGAGTATAACACAAATGATAATACAGTTCCCTAGTCTTGGGTGTGAGGTCCTTGGTCTCTTCACCCTGGAACTAGTCTGACTAATAATATTAATACAATGATAAACAAAAGTAATCTGGCTCAGTGTGAATTCCCAGGTCCACCTGGTTCAAACACACTGTAGGATCTGACTATGGTCTGAATGCTTCCACGTAAGTGTTCACAATGGCAGGCAACCAGCAACTGACAAGCAAGCTGTATTTATAGTTGCAGGACTCTGCCGCCCCGCCCGTGCCACTCAGCCAATCAGGAGTCCAGCAGGAATCAGCTGATCATCCAGATCAGCTGATACCTCTGCTGCTGGTATAAAGGTCCTGGCTTCTGGCGCGCGCGTAGCTCTCCATCCATCTGTGTGAACTAACAGACCCAGCCACACCAGACGCATGCTGCCGCATGCAAACCTCCGCGTTGGACGCGGAAACAGCCGCCTTACTGCCAGTACATGCGGCGGCTTTTCCGCGATCTCTCACAGATATGTATTGGTCCATTTGAGTCCTATGAGCAGTGGTCTCTGGACCAAAACAGTACATGAGGTATTGAATTGGGAATCCAACCCACCCTTTTCTTAAGGACTCTCAGTGAACCAAACCCCAGTGCATGTTTTGTAAACAGCTGCCAAAGGACCTAGGCTTCTTTATCATAATGACCTACTGCCTTCCCCTTAAAATGAATATTTAAGAAACCATTGAGCCACTAACTACTGCTTAAAGCGGACCCAAACCAAACATTTTTTTAATTCAAAATATTTAGTTGCACCACTCTGACACATACAAAGATAAATAAACACTCCTTCAAACCTATGAGCATTTCAGTGCATGCTTTTCACCCTCCTCTTTGCATAACTAGGGTTGTACAGGTGGCAGCCATTAGCAATTCCTTCTTTGCTGGACACCATCTACTCCACCAGTTTGCCGGATTATTTGCCGGCAATATAAGAGGAAGGGAGGGGTTTCTCCAATAAATGAAAAATATTTTATATTTGTCACCATGCAGCTGAAAAAAGGGTGCTATTTATTATTATAATTTAGAAAATAGATTTTATTTCTGAAATCTTGTATTTTTAGTTTGGGTCCACTTTAAAAAACACTCTTATGCACATTATAGGTGATTTTACAGTCACCCTATAACATATTTCCCCTCCTCCAACATCCTGGATGGTCTATGCTCTACAACAAATTTAAAATAAGCCTGAGGTCCTAACAATTTAAATTTTAGGCTTTCATTGGCATAGCTACGTACTGTAGGGGTCAAGTTTTTGCTTTAAAAGGCCACTGGGTGATCCTCACCATTTGCTACCTGTGATACAACTGCTCTCCTAATCCAACCTGTGATGCCTAAGTCTGCACTGCAAACTTCTGTTCAAATGTGGGGTAATCCGTAAAGGACAACTACATAGGGCTCATTTCAGGTTTTGAATCTTCATTGTTATTATGGCAAATGTGTCCCTTTTTATTAGGTTTGTGAGAGAAGTTTCCCTTGAGACAAAGTTGAGAACAAATCTACAATATATCCCCAGGGAAACTCTCACCAGATTTCTATTTTTAAAGTGTACCCGAGGCGACATGTGACATGAGATAAACGTGTATGTACAGTAAAGAAAAGGCTGTCTTACTTGTTTTATTTTGCTGCCTGCGTTTATTTCTAGGCATGGAAGCGACAACTTCTGTCTTATCGGTACCTTGTCCGCAATATAGTAAACATTACTGATAAGCAAAATACACCCATAAAAGTTTTTTCCTGGGCAGAATACAACTTCTGAACTTATTTTAATTTTTGTTTTTTAAATTCAAGAAAGGTTTTGTTGCAAATCAAGTCACAGTTACAAACAGTATACATTGGCAAAATCAAAAGCATAATAGGTACAAAGATTGTAGGATATGAGTGCATAGGAGAAACTAATACAAAACAAAACCTTTAAACATAGTGTATGTCAACACTCCAGTATATGAGTAGCTTGTGCAGAACATTAAGGCAAATATTAACATACCCATTCAATAAAGAAGTAATATGTAAGATTAAACAGAAAAGTGTATAAATGCATCCCAAAACACGGAAGTAAGGAGCGAACCATAAGCTACTGGTTCTTCCAGCCGTCTCCTGGCAAAGATGGTAAGGTGAAGTAAAAAGCAGTAGAGGAAAGATGGGAGAATGGAAAAAGGAAAGAGATAGAGGTTGAGAAGATAATGAAATACGCCTGGTAACCATGAGGTAAGTGTAACGATCGGTGTCAGCACACAGAGAGAATTTATCTGCAGTATCACCAAGAATACAGATATATACCCGATTATTGATGATCTGCAGTATCACCGATAATACAAGTGTAACTAACCTCTGGACACCTGATAAAGTGTAAGTGTTTGGTGCAACAGTATATGAGCTTGGATCACCTGAGGAGCAGGTGACGCTAGACCGTATAATAGGTATCTCCTGAATAGGATTGGAGATAAACATAGAGCCTGTGATTCCCTGAACTGCTGGGAATCAGACTCTACTGCAGTCAAAGGACTCCTATGAGATAGAGTCCCTGACTGGATTGCAGAGAGGTCCCTCTGAGAGACAGGGAGTCCCTGCAGCTACTGCACACCCCACCGGGGGGGTGTCACAGGTAGAAGGGTCGGCCAGACCGGGTCGGCAACACACGAGCAGATAAGGCACAGAGACAGAAGGCTGATTCGGTAACCAGGGACAGGCAGGGTTGGCAAAAGGAAATCAGATGTGCAAAGGTACCGAATCAGAGAGCAGGAGCAGAGTCAAGGGAGCAATAGGTCATAACAGATATCAAACAGAGGCCTAGTCTAGAGTGTGAGGTCCGTGGTCATCAACACTCAGGGACTGATCTAAAGCAACACAGCAATGACACAGTATCCCTAGACTTGGGTGTGAGGTCCGTGGTCTCGACATCCTGGAACTAGTCTACAGTATAACACAGTAAGAACACAGTTTCCCTAGGCTTGGGTGTGAGGTCCGTGGAACTGGTGTAAAGTATAACACAGAAGTAACACAGTAATTTGGCTAAGTGTGTGAATTCCCAGGTCCACCTGGTTCTAACACACTGAAGGATCTGACTATGGTCTGAGTGCTAACACATAAGCATTCGCAACGGCAGACAACTAGCCACTGACAGACGAGAAGTATATATAGCAAAGCGCTCCACAGCGCCACCCAGTCCCACTCAACCAATCACCTGCTGTGCTGGGATCAGCTGATCGTCCTGATCAGCTGATCCCCCTCCTCTTGGTATAAAGGGCCTGCCTGTTAGCGTGCGCGCGCGCAGCTCTCCATCTGTGTGCACTACTAGGCTCAGACAAACCAGACACATGCCGTCGCAGAGAAATCGCCGGACTGAACGCGGATTCAGCCGCCCCGCTATCAGTCCGCGCGGCGGTGTCTCCGCAATCCATTACAGTAAGGCTGTTCTCAGTGGCATAAGGGTCTTATAATAATCAGAGTCTTTAAACATAATCCGACAAGCCCAAGTCCTTACATACTGATCAACTCGATCCTGAGCAGTGAGAGCGATATCTTCCATTTGAGATATTCTACCATTTTTGTAGGACTCTTTACTCCTGGTCATCAAAATGTGGATAATAAATGCTCAGTATTTGTTTGTCTATAATTGAGTCAGGGAATAGGGCTATGATAAACACCAGACAAATAGCACAGAAACAGTGCACCAGACAAACCGTGCAGAAGAAGAGTAGAAATGGACAGAGCTCAAGCCACCAACAACATAAGTTTAAAAGAGCTGGAATGATTCTTCATGAAATCATGAAGTGGAGATTTTAAACCACAGAAAATGTTATTTACATTTTTTTAACATCTCAGATATGATCTATTTACTTTATGGGAAAAATTATCTAGGGCATCTAGGATACTATTCAGAAACTTTAAACCTCTCTTCTGAGTACTATTAAATCATTTAAATGCTTGAGTATTTAAATTGTAAAGTTTTATAACAAAAAAAGAAAAGCTTTTTGCCCACAACTCTAAGGTCGGAAGCTCCCAAGATGGTGTCTGGACTGCGAATCTTGCAAACGGAAAGCAAAACTCTGCTAGTAGGCAGTGCAGTCTGCAACCAGAGGGGATCTCAGACCGCTCTACCAGAACCTGGAGAAAGTAATCAAAAAGGCCAACAGTTACACTTCTCAAGGAAATCAGGTCAGAGCTCTCATCATTGGGGGGATGGGTTGCAGGAAATGGAGAAAGGCCTAGTTGAGGTAAAGATACATACTCATCTCACTACCCAGGAAGATGGATCCCAGCAACATCCCACTACAAAGAACACATTCATTTTCTGGCCGGTGGGTATGTGCGATGGCACACGACAGGCACGAACAAGACTTCAAGCGATTGCAGCACTTTGTACGGGAGTCGTCAGGGATCTTACAGATCCGATCCGCCATGACTGTCGTTATGGCCGCGTGACGTTAAAATGACACTCCTGTGATCGCACGCCTGTAATATCGCGAGATCGCGGAAACAACTGCTCGTCACTCAAAGTATTGTTTGTCGTTGGGAAAAACGCATTGCGGGTACAGGCCTTAAGAGCTTCTTGCTCACAGTCTGATAATGACTTTGCTAGCATCAGGACAGACATCTCAGTGCTAAAGGATGCCCAAGAGGACCAGGAAAATAGGGATGAAAGAAGCAATCTGAGGGTCCGAGGGGAGGCCGAATCAGTCCTGGAGTTTACTCCTTACCCCATGGATTTGTTTGCGCAGCTGCTCCCAGACCCACTTGCATCAGAGTTCAGAATGAAGAGGGTACAAACAGCTCTTCATCCTAAACCTAAGGAGGGGGGAACCCACCGGGACATAATCTGTATGATTTACTTCAGCTCTAAGGAGGCTATACTTGTGAATGAACTAGGCTGCTCACATTTTGTCCAGTGACTTTACTTACACATCTGATGGTCAAGAAGTTAGGGGAAGTCTTAGGAAAATAAAGACATACTTAGCTTTGGCATGGCTTATAAGACACTGCCATAAAACCCTTTCTGTAAGAGCAAAGTGTAAATACATGCCATCAAAGTTAGCGAGTACCACATGTTCGCTCTTAACAAAGAGTCGTTATAAGCTAAAATAAAATAAATAGCTGGCACAACTAGAAAGACTCATGTTCAAATATGCTCAAAGGACAAAAGCATCAACATTAAAATGCAAAAAGATATTGTGTTGACTTTACACAAACATTTGTTTATTGTAGTTTACTCGCATACCAGAAAGGAACAATATTCTTTTATGGAAGTCATTAGTAAGAAAACAGAACAACAAGAATACTAACCCATTACAACAACATCCTGTATAAGCTCAATCTCTGGAAGAAAATATAAGGCAGTTCATACTACAACAAATCTAAATGTTAGAGGCTGAGTATGAAATCTAGGCTTTATATTGAATTGTTAAATAATTTTAGGTAAAGTAAGAAATACTTAGGCATGTTACTGAATGCCTAAAATCAAACCAGGCAATATATAATGAGAAAAAGTAAACTTTTATTAGTTTTATTTATTGATAATTGTGGTACCAATAATAATGGTGTGGAATTGATAGCTTTCTGCTTATCTTAGTAATATTTGTTACTTGGAGTGTTGCTGCAGGTACAAATCAAATTACCACCATGATTAAATGGCTCAGATTCGATAAGTTAAAAAACACTCGGAGTGAGCCTTAGCAAAATTTATTGAAAGAAAAGACCCTGATTATAGAATATTCTCACTCCTTTTTTATATTTATTTTATTTTCAACTGAAAAGAGGAGCCTCTTTATTGCTAAATTCTTTACAGTATAATACATTAATTGATGAGAAAAAAACACAAAGAAAAGAAAGAGAAAGGAAATAAAACTACTATTTATGACAAAATATCCTCACTTCTGCTTATCAAAGGTTACTCTTAATGCTCTTATTATAAACTTTGTTCCTAGTAATACAGAGAAAATATTCTACACCTGGTAAATATTTCAGCTCAACCCAACTTTTAGGCTGGTTTCACAGTGGGACATTACAGGCGCACGTTAGAGCAGCCTGTAACGCAGCCCACCGCACAGTAATGAAAAATCAATTGGGCTGTTCACAGTGCGGACGTTGCGTTACATTGTAACGCTGCGTCACAAGACAACGTACTGCATGCAGTACTTTGTTAGACTGCTTGCACATGCTCAGTAATGTTGGGGCGGAGCGGAGAGCGGCCAGGCACATGGCTAATTAATATGCACTGCACGTTATGACGTGCAGTGTTTACTTCCTGGAGCAGCCGCTCTGTGCGGCGATTGGCCGGCGGGACCACGTGATGCCGCATGCGCACAAGAGTACGCATCACGGCATCACTGACGCCAGAGTGAGCTGCACAACGCGGCTCACTCTGACGTCCAGATCCAGCACCACCAGGCGTTGAGTTAGGGGGACGTTATGCAACCTTAACGCCCCCTCTAACGCAACGTCCTGGTGTGAAATTAGCCTTAAGTATAATGGATGTTACAAATGTTTATCCATTTCCTAGACAAATCACTGATGCAAGGGAATGAGAATTTGAGGTTTCTCTGCATAGCAAATGGAAATGTTGCCTTGCTTAGAAGGAAATCTGTTTAATTGTGGGATAACCAAATGCTGATTCGCTCACAGTGATGACATCATCATGAGTCTGTGATCATTAACCAAGTGGGAACCACTTGGTTGTGGCCACTATTTACTGTATTTTATTTTTCCTTTTATGAGAACTGTGATTGGCTCACAGTGATCACAGAGCCAGGAGCCAATAAAGTTTCAAAGAGCCCAGCTGTCAGACAATTGAGTTAAGTGGTGACGAGTGTGCAACCATGCTGGGAGAGGTAAACTCTACACTGCATCGGGCTTAAGCAGCCACAAGCGCAGCATAGATTTTACTACAGTCTCCAAGGAGTTAAGGAAAACCACACATGGGGTTGTATGCAATTCACTTTTTTTTCAGTTTTCTCCTAGGAGATAATTTTTCATCTTAAATTTCAAATAACTTTTTAGCAGTTTGCAGTGGAAAAATTACTAAAAAAAATAGGTGGAAAAGTACTGTCAAAATTATTTTGATTTGTTTGCTTGCTGATGGTTTAAAAGGTATTTTATTTACAAGTTGTGAAAATATTACCTAGGAGAAAACTCAGGTAGGAAGAGATAATTCATGATTTTACTTTTATAAATAACCATCATTCTTTGTTCAACAGAAATTGAGAGGTATACACGGTATGGGGTGCCATACCAATTCCCTTTTAACTAATAGTACCTAACTGGCTGCCAAGGCTGATCTTTGGCTCCTGAGTAGCACACTTGAAACAAGCATGGAAGCCAGATGATTCAAATGCCTTATCAAAATCAGTTTTATTCGCCAAGTGCGACAGAAGTCGTACTCGGAATTGTTTGTGGTTCACATGGCATAGGCAAGTACAAGACAGGCAAACAGATACGCTAGACAGGTGTGCAAAAGTACATAGACATTAAAAATTACCAGCAGCTCAACAGTATAAGCAAGTCTGTGAGGCTCACGTAGAGTCCTTTAGTAAGAAAAAATAAATAAATAAATAAAAAAAAAAAAACTCATACTGGATTAACAATACTGAAAGCAAAGAATCAGCACAATAGTCACCAAATAACATTTTAAAGTGGACCCAAACTAAAAATACAAGATTTCAGAAATAAAATCTATTTTCTAAATTATAATAATAAATGTCAGCCTTTTTTCAGCTGCATGATGACAAATATAAAATATTTTTCATTTATTGGAGAAACCCCTCCCTTCCTTTCATATTGCCGGCAAATAAACCGGCAAACTGGTGGAGTAGATGGTGTCCAGCAAAGAAGGAATTGCTAATGGCTGCCACCTGTATAACCCTAGTTATAAAAAGAGAAGGGTAAAAAGCATGCACTGAAATGCTCATAGGCTTGAAGGAGTGTTTATTTATATTTGTATGTGTCAGAGTGGTGCAACTAAATATTTTGAATTAAAAAAATGTTTGGTTTGGGTCCGCTTTAAGAGGAAATAAGCAACCACAACAACATGCCACATTCATAACTGTTTTCCCAGCGGAAGTGGGCGCTCGTAAGGGCTGCCCCGGCACAGAGCTCCTGCTTTTCACCCTGTTTTTCCTTCTTTTTTTCATTTATTTTTTAGGTTAGTCAGCATTAGGGTAGTATAGTAGTAGTAGTCTCTATTATATGTCCTTTTCCTGAGCTATATGTATGTGCCAAAAATAATTCGGGGCATGATCCAATCATGCTTGGCAAAATAAACGATTCCGATTAAATTAATATTTTCGAATTAGAAAGTCGATTCTGTGTAACGGAGCCTCAGAATACAAAAATTGGTGGAGTGATGAACAACAGCATCAACCACTCAAGTCAAACAGTCAGGAGTACATAACATCTATAGAATGCATAACTTAATGAAGGACTTGCTGACGATATTTACTCATCATTAGCAGACTTGTCTCAGCATTTGATGATGTTTTGACTGAAATATTCCATTAAATAGATATTAGAGGAGCTACAGCTGAAACAATATATCTTCTTGGATAAACATGAATCTGTTTGTTTTCCTAAGATAAAAATATCCAGTCTCCCAAGACTGAAAAGTACATAAATCACAGGGGAACTTTTAGCTGTCATTTCCAGGAGAATTGGGTCAGACTTGTTATTTTTAAACTTAATTCTGTACATCTACTATAAATATATCAGAAAGTCAGAGATAAACAAACCAAAGTCTTAATTTTTTTAAAAGCTAGTTGAGTTTTAACAATTAGATTAAATAATTACAATTAAAGACTACAATTAGATTAAATAATTACAATTAGGCTACTTTCCCACCAAGACGTTGCGTTTTAGGGGACGTTATGGTCGCATAACGTGCCCCTAACGCAACGCATGGTGGTGTTGAAGTTGGACGTCAGATTGAGCTGTGTTATGCAGCTCTCAAAGCAGCCGCTCCAGGATACTGATAGGAAGTCCGGATCTTTTTACAGATACGGATCATTTGAATCGGATCATTGAAAAGATCCGGATCTCTGAACCGAATCATTTGAATCATTTTACTAGGGAAGCAGACTGGGTGAAATGATTAGCAGGACAGGACTTTCCCTGCACTGTACATTCTGTATGTTCCTGTTTCTTCCAGACAGATATCCACTGTGAACCAAATCTTTCATTGTGATGATCCGGATGATTCTATCATGCTGCTAAACGGGGGTCCCTTACCTCACAAATCCCCTCCGTGCAGCGGGGATCTCTTCCGCATAGAGGCAGGGCTAACCGCCGCAGCCCTGCCTCACGCGCGTCTGTCAGTGCGTATCTCCGCCTCTCCCCCGCCCCTCTCAGTCTTCCTTCACTGAGAGGGGCAGGGGAGAGGCGGCGAGACGCCGCTGATAGACGGCGCTGAGAGGCAGGGCTGCAGCCGTTAGCCCTGCCTCAAGAGCAGCAAAATCTACGACCAAGTTGGTTGTAGATTTTGCAGGGGGGGGTAAGGGACCCCCGTTTAGCCGCGGGATAGCGGCGTTTTAGCAGGGGCATGTGTCTGAATATAAGCACTGAAGCAAGATTTATTCTCGCTTCAGTGTCTCTTTAAAGAAAGAAATACCCATACCGTCAAACATTTGGAAATGTCCAATCATTTAACATTTCTGAGGAATTCAATAAGGGAGGGAGACATCTTTGTTATTTATTATTATAACCCTATTAATAATAAAAAAAAAATGGCTAGATTCCTTAAAGTGGAACAAGATCATAAATATATTTATGGGTTAACCAGTTCGGCCTATCTGGACGAGCGTCCTCGTCCAGATAGGCACTGCAGCTTTCACTGCGTGGTGCGCGCGACCGGGCGCGCGCCCACCGCCCGCCGCTAGCCCCCCGATCAGTATAATTCCCATTCACCGATCTAACTTCCCCGCAGAAATACCGACGCTTTCTCTCCAGAGAGCGTGGTATTTCTGCCCCCAGGAAACAACTCCTCTGATTTTTAGTGCCTGGATGCGAGATCGTTCGCATCCAGGAATTTTTTCACTGTGGCCATCTTGTGGCCAAATAGTAAACTGCACCCACATACATTTTTTATTAAAGAATTCTATTATTTTACATGTAAAATAAACAGTTTCCCTCCCACACCAAAAATTACCCACATACATTTAAAAAAAAATAAAAAAATACAATAAAAAACAACAAAAACAACAAATAGTTACCCAAGGGTCTGAACTTTTTAAATATGCACGTCAAGAGAGTATGTTATTATATTATTTAAAATTATAAGCTTATGAATAGTGATGGACGCAAATTGAAAAAATGCACCTTTATTTCTAAATGAAATATCGGCACCATAAATTGTGATAGGGACATCGTTTAAACGGTGTAATAACCGGGACAGATGGGCAAATAAAATACATGAGTTTTAATTACGGTAGCGTATATTAATTTCAAACTATAATGGCCAAAAACTGAGAAATAATGAATTTTTTTAATTTCTTTCTTAATCTTCCTGTTAAAATGGATTTAGAAAAAAATAAATCTTAGCAAAATGTACTACCCAAAGAAAGCCTAATTAGTGGCAGAAAAAACAAGATCTAGATCAATTCATTGTGATAAGTAGCAATAAAGTTATAGGCGAATGAATGGGAGGTGAACGTTGCTCGGATGCATGAGATTTTCGGCACTGCGGTGCTGAACCGGTTAAAGAGCACTGAATGTACAGCTCAGTATTAGAGCTGCTAGCAGGTGTCAAAGGAAGTAACTTATGCGCTCACCTGTAAATGATCAGAGGCCTGAAACTCCACCCCCTCAATCAGCCAGACCGTCATGGCCATTCTTATCCAAAGTCTTCTGAAGCTGTAACCACCCCTACCTGCGTTGCCACGGCCATTACCCAGCTAAAGTGGGTGTGGCCACAGTTCCTGAAGACCAAAGTGCATCAAGGTGGGTGTGATTTGGTCCAGTTGCACACTGAACAAAATTGCACCCACCTCGGGCTCATTAATCACGGAGGTGTCAAGCACATTTTGTATCAACAGCAGTTTTATAATAAAGCCAGCCTTGGATGGTGCCCAGTCTGTTTGTCCTCTGAATACAATTTTTTCTAGAAGTCTGCTGGTTTTCACATTGTGAGCACATCCCGTGTAGAGATGTGTTTGCTGGCAAAGAGAGGGTAAGTGAAGACCTTCGGGTTTTTTTTTCTTTCTATTTCTTGTTTTTATTGAGTTTCCAGCATACAAGAAATAATGATACAATTCATATAGTTGAAGCAATAGTAGAAGATTAAAACATTGTACAATATATGAATGACTTCATAAAGCAAAAAATGCTCAACTGAATACTAACTTGAATATCTGTGTACACATTACACTGAAGTCAAATGACTAGCTGCAGACATTTTTTAACACAAGTATAGCAGAGGAGTCTTTTGGCATACATATTTTATAATAAGATCTCCATTTGCATATTTTTCATATCTTTGCATAATTTTGCATGTATGTATTTATCATCATCATCATTTTTTGATTTTCACATTTTTTCCCTATATATATATTCGCTCAAACAGTAACGTCACTGCAGGATATCCTGAACCAGCTTGCAGCGTAGAACTCCTGTCTGACACCCGTGGGGGCGGAAGAGCCTGTTAAGGATCCAACCTGCTATTCCAGCATCCCACACCACTTGTGGCTTGCAGCCTCTCCCCGCTTTGTCACTGGGCACACTAGCGGTGGATTGAGGCGGAGGTGGCTGCAGACACTATCACCGGACAGCAGAGGGTAATGTAAACGCCTCTGTGATTATACCAGTGCATCCAATTATTGGCATCACATTTATATTCAAGGAATATGACATTAGAATACATCCATTGTGCATTGCATTCGCAAGCTACGGATTTGCATATATCTCATGGACACATGATCCCTTATATATCAGGAGATTAATTTCATTTTTTCTCAGCAACATTTTTTTTTCTGGGATCCCATATATTTTAACCATTTTTTTGCCCTATCAACTCACTGCAGTGAGATTGCATGTGTGGTTGCATGTGTTTGTATGCATGGAGGTAATTTGTGGTTTTAAAGGGGACTGGTGCTAATATCATTTTTAGTTTAAGGTCTGTAATTTTTTGCTATAGATTGTAAGCAGTAAAAGTGGTATTACTTTTAATTTTAGCGCTGTGGACATTTATTTACAAATGTACATGCAACATAAATAACACTAATCAAGTAAAATACAACATCTAAAACACTTATGTAAGAAGCCCTTCCTTTTTCTCTGCTGTTTGCCACACTGTTTCCCCTGAGTGCCGAGAATTTCTCTTTTGTTTAAAAAAGTTCAGTCCTCAGGTAACTATTTATGCATTTTTTCTTTTTTTGTTGTATTTTTTTTTTTTACAAACTATTTTGGGGGTAACTATTGGGGAGTGTGGCAGGTAAGGGGTTGATTTAAAATGTAAAAAGTCTGTAAACGGAAAAAAAAGTGTGTAGATGTAATTTTACTATTTGGTCACAATATGTCCTCGCGCATAACATGCATAGTATTACTAAGTGAACAGGAAGTAATGCGTGGACATATGAGTATAGTTTTTTTTTGAATGACGGCACCATCTCATTGATGGCGGTGGTCATTCATATGGGGACTTGGATCATTGAATGGGAAATGTGTTACCATTTATTGAGGTCCCGTCTAACGATCGGCAGCGAGAACGAGCGAGGGGGGGGGGGGGGGGGGTTTGAGGTGAGCAGAGTGCACAACAGCAGGGGATGTAGTAGCTACGTTTTTGCAAGGTAAGGGAAAATGCAGGGACGTAGTTACAAGTCTCGGGGGAGGGGAAGTGGTTAAAGAATCCATCAAAACTTTTGTTTAAGAACTGTTAAATCGGACATTAAAATGTGTAGATGCCCGTGCGCTCAAGGCCAGAGTTATATTTTTACTGCCCCTAGGCCAAGCATGTTGGGGCTCACCTACCATGTTCAGTAGTGTCCCTCCCCTTCCATGTGCAGTCCTTCTTCCATGTGTATCATCCATGTACTGTAGCTTCTCTCTTTCATAAAGCACTCGATTGGGCATTAGCGTCCCCTTTTCATGTAATGCTCCCGATTTTGCAGCTTTCTCTTTCATATATCATTCATAGCAACACCTGTTTCATGTCCAGGTGTCCCCATGGGCTGTAGCCGCCTAAAGCCCGGGCCTTTGTGGCCTTCCCAGATATCTGGCCCTGCATACTCTATACAAATGTAACTGCACAATCTTTATAATAGAATAGTAAACAAACAATATACTTTGAATAGGTATCTACTGAAATAGGTAATATTATACAAGATTGTGTAGTGTGTGGGCAGCTCATGACTTACACAGTGCAACAAGATGTGCACAGTGGTCAGAAAAGACTCAGCAAAATTACAGTCTAATAATAGTTATAGTTTACTTTGCAGCTGTGTATGACTAACAAGTCATCACCTATGATCTATGCTGTGTCAAGCAAAAAGGGCCCAAGGCAGGAATATGTCAGTCTCAGACATCTGCCCCCAAAGGAAAAGCAGGATATAACATGAAGAAACACTCTAGAAATAGGTATTTCAGCCACTGGGAACTAGACATTTCACCAATACTCAAAATGCAGATTATTATCTGCTTAAAAAAAGATTAGTAAATGATGTCTCTAGCATAGTCAGTATACAGTATGTCTCTGGCATAGTCTGTATAGGTTTCTGTAGTTTGCTTATTACCTTAAAATGGGATTTTGCTCACTTTAAACTTCAGTATGACAGCATAGGTGATATGATATGTCGATATGTACAGGTAACTGTATACACCTTCACATACCTAGCATTGTATCTAACTGCCCTGTATCTCAGGCATTCACATATAGAATGCTACTAATATCCCTCCCCCTTCAAGGCAGCCTACATTAGGAAAAAATCTGAGGGCTGCCATATTGCGATCAAGTTTTAAAATGTCACATGGCTGGTTATACTGCCAATTTTTTTCCCTGAAGTTATTATTTTGCTCGGGTCACTCACCTACAAGCAGCATGCATTAACGTACAACTGAACTACACCGTTTGAAGTCCTGCTGATCTATTTGACTGCAGTTGTGACGGAATCACTGAAACAAGCATGCAACTAATATAGCAGACTTTAGTCATAACACTTGAACTGAATGCTTGCTCATGGTCTATGACTAAAAGTATCAGAAGCAGAGGCTTGTGGAACAGCCAGGTAATCTGTATTGTGTAAAAGGAAATAAATATGTCAGCCTCCATATCCGTTTCAGTTTAGGCATGCTCTGAGTTGAATCCGAGTGAATGACAACTCCCAATGTGCACACATGTTTTGGGTCACTGGTTCAGAATGCTTGCATAATCCTCTCACTCAAGGTATCCTTTCACCATATACGCCTGCCTCTTTTCACCCCCGGAGTTCATGATTGGTTAGTGAGTCTATTCACCACATTACCCTCATTTTCAGGCAATAAGCGTACTCCTAAAAAAAATGTTGAGATAACAGAGGCACTCCTTTAAGACAGCTGCTGGGTCTCAATTATCTGTTAAGGAGTTGTGCAGTTTCCCATCAGATGAGTCGAAATGATTATTTTTCGACAAGTCCGATCTGATTTCCGATCGTTTTTTGAACAATTTTCAAACACTTCTATACAAAATCGATCAGAAAAACAACAGGAAAACAGATGGGATCGGATGGAAATAATCAATTCGACCCATCTATCTGATGGGAAATTGCATTGTGTGTACCAGGCATTAGACAGACCTCTCCAAAAGGCTTGACTGACAGCATCAGAAACAAAAGGCCAAACAGGTTCGGTCTGGGAGACATTGCTTATCCTTACCAACATAGCTATGTAATTAAACCATGAGAAGTGCACAAAAGAGTCATTAAAATTCATTCAAAGGTGCAAAACCATGAAATAGTAAGAAAAGGATTTTTTTTAGCAAACTTTCAAAGTAAATTACAAACCAGAAAGCTAATTGTGATTGAGTTCTCGAAAAACTCTATATCTAAAGTGACATGTTTTTGGCAGGGCTGAAGCGAGGTTCCAGGAACAGTAATTAGGATACTTATCTAACCACCATTTTTTTCTGGACCTAAAATGAGTTTGTCTTTTGTAGTAATCTTACAGTCAAATCACCAGTGAGCATGAAGTGGAGGTTAGGAAGGTATGTTGGTTCTGTGCCCAGTGTTTGCTATCTGACCTCCATTACAAGTTCAAACTGTTGGTAATAGTTATAGACACTGAATGCCATTACAGACTACCTCAGTGAAAATCTGCTAAGTACAATTCCTACATGTAACGTGCATTGATGCAGATAACAACAGCGCCACCATCCAAAAAGTGAAAGAACAGCTTATTCACATTTTAAGTTAGTAATGTATTCAACATCAAATTAAACTATTTCAATGTTTCAAAATCTTATACTATGTTTTTAGTAAAGTATAATTATTATCCACTTCTATAGCCCTGACATTTTTGGCAACACTTTACGCAAGTACAAGACTTTATAGAGTACAACAATCACTGTCCTTCAAAGGAGCCAACAGTCTAATGAACCAACCATAGTCCTGATCTAACACCTCTGTGAAGGTCTAAAGCTAAGTACCCACAGAAAGATGGATCAGGGAAAATCTGCCGACGAATGACATTTCCCGGATCCATCTTTCATCGCGGAACACAAAAAGCAGATTGTGCAAATTTCTGTAATGCCCATTTGCCTTTAGCGAAAATTTGTACAATCGTTCACAATAGGATCCGTCATGATGGTCTTTCAAAGAGAATGATTGTTGAGGTACATCGGCTGTCAGCTATCATTTAACAAATTTTAATTAAGAAATGGTTGCACAATATTGAAAAAAACGAACATGTCGGCCAATACTGTGAACATTTTTGCTTTGCCGTTGGTATGGACCTTAAAGGGAACCCGAGGTGGGAGAGATATGGAGGCTGACATGTTTATTTCCTTTTCAATAATGCACATTGCCTGGCAGTCCTGCTGATCCTCTGTCTCTAATGCTTTAAACCATAGACCCTGAAAAAGTATGCAGATCAGATGTCTATGAAAAATCTGACAAGATTAGTTTCATGCTTGTTTCAGGTGTGTGTTTTAGACCCTACTGACCAGAAAGATCAGCAGGACTGCCAGGCAACTGGTATTGTTTAAAAGTAAATAAATATGGCAGCTTCCATAGGTCTTACGCCTCAGGTTCCTTTTAAGACCATTTTTGTGAGGAATGTAGGAGAAATCCAGAGCGCCAATGGAAATCCACACAAGCACCGATAAACTTCATGCAGATAGTGTCCAGATTGAACCTAGAACCTTAGCACTACAAGAATGCCACTTGCATAGTTCTGAAAGAATGCATCAGATATGTGAAGATCTCAATATTTAATTTCTGATCCACAGGATGTCTGCTTTTTGGGGTATACCAGTGAAAGGTGAAGAAGGTTGCAATCTTACCACCAGTTGCCTGACTGTAATGCTGATCTTTTGGCTTCACTAGATTCTGATTTAATAATTTGGAACAAGCATGCAGTTAGGGCAGTCAGAATACCTGTTGTACATTCTGGTTCTGAATCAAGGACACATCAGATGTAAGAAACAGAGGATCAGCACAATAGACAGAGAAATCACATGTTTTTTAAAAGGGAGAGAGCAACAAATCTTCTTTGGTCCAAGTACAGCCAGAAACCATGTGGTCTGTATTGGAATGCTTTACTACATTTAATTTTGCATGACCTTATCAGATGATTTCTTTAGCGTTTAATGATCATATTACCTATGCTTTCCAATTCTTTCCTAATCCTGGCTCAAATATCCTCTCGAATGTGAATAAACTACAAACAAAAACATTCCTAAAACATGATGAAGTAACGATAGGCAGATGCAATGTTTATAGCTAATGTTCTAGTAGGTGTTTACTGGTAATGTTCCAGGATTTAAAAAGCTTCTCAGGTACATAAAGTTTTATATCAAAACACTTATACTGAACATTCTATTTACCCACAACTATGTAGTTACAGGACATTCCTATGCTCTTTATAACTGACAATGCGGTGTGTGTTTGGGGGGGGGGAGAGAGATTGTTTGCGAACAGCAAAAACAGTGATCATTGGTACAATCCAGCAGTAGTATTAGCGATATGTTAGTGACCCTATATTTTCAGAGATGTTTTACTATGTGATGGTAGCACAGTAGCTAACTGGCTAGCCCTTTCATCTTGCAGTGCTAAAGTCCCAGGTCCGAATGCCAGCCAGGACATTATCTGCAAAGAGTTTGTATGTTCTCCTCATATTGTGTGGGTTTATTCATGGTGTTCCAATATCCTAAATCAGGTAGGATGTTTTACATACTACATCTACATAGGTTAATTGCTTAGCCTACTAAAATCATAGCGGAAGGGTAATTGGCTTGCCCACAAAATTATCTTTGAGGTTTGCATAACACAACACAACAGAAAATCTAACAAGAACCTAATAAACCTATAGCATTTACAATTGATAAGAAAATGATTGACATATCAATTGAATATTGTTCGAACATGCCTTTCCCGATCGATGCCAAGAGGAGGGGTAGTGTGTGTGCAAGAATGTTACATGAGCAACATTTGCACAAATTTGTAATGAATGAGGCAGGTCAATGCCACAAGCTGCAGTGGGGCGATCAATACTGCCTAAGACTTCTACTGAAATATCTAATATCTATTAGTGCAAGATGGTTGACCAGATTCATGTGTGTGCCTAGAATTACCATGCCCATACCCTGACAAACATGTGGGAGATCAGGTAAAAGATGAATATTTTCCAGATATCAATCGTTTTGTTCCTGTACCACTCAGCAGAAATTGTGTCTAATATCGAGCTACCTGCTGAAGCCTCTAGCTTTGTACTGCCCCAATGCAGTACCATATTACATCATGCCATGGTCTCATACCTTTGCTGCCTCCCCAAGCTACTAGTGGGATTGATCCAAACAATAAGCATTTACAAGATATATGTACCGTATATATATATATATATATATTTGTTTATATTGAATATGTCTAATCTACTGCACCTCTCAAGTAACGTATGGGTAACAAAGATGCACATTAACAGTACAATCTCCCAAGCAATCGACTGCACGAGCAATCAGATAGGGTACCATAAATGGTGCCAATCAATGGTGAACAATCGCCCTATCAATCGTTCAGACATTAGGATCGACACAACGATCCTCTTAGCTGGAGGTGATTGCTTATTTTCCCCACTGTTGGTGGGCTAGAATGATTGTTTCTGATTGATCACAATGATAGTATGCTCAATTTTTCCGGAAATTGAATCACTAATGGGCACCTTTAGACTGTGGTAGGGATAGTGGACTGTGAGCACTTCTGAGGACAGCTTCTGATGTTACTTATTCAGTGCCCTGTGTTAAGCTCTGAAGAAAGTATGTCAGTGCTATATGAATAAGATCTAATGATAATATAGTAGCCATGCCTGGGGTAAGGAGTGACGCCCCTCTCTGGACACTAATGACTGCAGGCTGTTGCTGGCTGTCATCCAGGAAACCACAAACAACAACAAATATATACTACATGACAATTTCAGTTCGAATGGTACCCACATTCTAAAAAAGAAAATAAAAATCCAATTATGGTCTTCACTACCTAAACTGCTTCTCAACTATTCATTACTTTAAAAAAAAAAAAAAAAAGTACAAACTGCAAAAAGTACATAAGTTGGTAATAAAGACACGGAAGTATTACAAGTTCCTTACATTATTTGTGACACCTTGAACTGCGCAGCCTTATTCTTTATATGTCTATTAACAAGCCTGGAATCTCAAACGTCTGACAGTGAAATTCAGAGATGATCCCCATTAGTGAGCGTCTTACCTTGGGCCTGCCCGGAGGGGAGAGTGCTGAGGAGCAGCTGTTATCTCCACTGGTTCAGAAGAAGAAAAAAAAGTCACAGCTTCCCAAACTCCTGCTTCTGCTCAGATTCCCAGTGTACACCAATAAAAGAGGTTTGCTTATGTTCCACCTCTGTGAAGTTTCTTCTTTTACTGTAACAGCCAATTCCACAGCACAGATAAGGAAAGCAGCCAACACACTCACAGCCGTGCTGTAGAGTGGATTCCACTTTGCAGAAAAAAAGTTACCTTATTTTCTTGCCTTTCCCAGCAGCTCAAACTGTTCCTTTCTGGGTGGGACCCACTCCGCTAGTTGTATTGTAGCCCTGGGTTAAAAAGAAATCAGTGAAACACTAGACAGATGGGACTTGGGACAGCCTCTGTGCATTGCACACATGAGAATGAGGAAGTGCCTCTGTGAGAGTGAGAAGAGAGGATACATGCATCATCCAGTCTAAAATAGAGGGGAAAAAACTTTTTGGGAAAGCATTGCCTTTTCTCATGATTGTCAAGAGTGTTAATATTAAAGGATTATAATCAAGAGAAGCCAACAGCCGTAAAAAAAAAAATACTCCTATAACTTTGCATCTCCAGGATGAAAATTTTATTTTGGAGGACACAAATGTATTCCCAGGATATTAATATTATGATATAATCCTTATTATTAATGTATTATTTAGCACAGACATTTTTTGCAGCACTTTACAGAGAAGATTGAGCAATTCACATCACTACAACCAATCGACTAGGTTCACAGGGGGACGTTGTGATGCTTGTATAACAGGAACGCAACGGAAAGAGTAAGTCATATTTCACATTATGCCACCTTTGGGTGGCATACAGTGAAGCATACAGTCAATGAAAAGTATGCTTCACTGCCTCTGTTAATGCATGTGGTCTGCAATAACGCACTACATGTAGTGTGTTGGGATACTGTAGTGCGTTGGATTTCCACACACCGCATGCACTGTGGTCGTTGCATAAACTTACTATTGCAGTGCGACTTCCTGTGTTAAAATGCCTTCATAAAGTTGCACCGCAACGTCCCACTATGAAACTAGCCTTAAGGAAGTTTTAAACGGACAGCTGAATTGTGTGCATGTTGGGTAGTTTAGCCTCTGATCTGCTGGCCAACAATTGCCAAAGCTTTATAATGGGATTGGCTCACAGTGATCACAGGGTCAGGAGCCAAAAACTTCAGCTCCTGACCGACTCACAAAGCTCTGCTGTCATATTGACGGCAGAGCAAGGGGCCTGCGGCGAGGTAGAGATCAGTGGAAGCGGCGAATCCGTGCAAGCACGGTAATTGAAATCTACGCCCTGGCAGGAATAAGCAGTCACAAACGGCGTAGATTTAAATTACCACGGTCTTGAAACATATATCCAACTATTTTCAAGTGTTGTATATACACTGCTCAAAAAAATAAAGGTAACACAAAAGTAAGACATCTTAGATCTGAATGAATTAAATATTCTTATTAAATACTTTGTTATTTACATGTATATGCTAAATGTGCACATACATGTAAAGTTGAATGTGCAGCACAATCACACAAATTTATTAATGGAAATTACATTTATCAACCCATGGAGGTCTAGATTTGGAGTCACACTCAAAATTAAAGTGGAGAAAAAAAAAACTACAGGCTGATCCAACTTTGATGTAATGTCCTTAAAACAAGACAAAATGAGGCTCAGTAGTGTGTGTGGCCTCCACATGCCTATATGACCTCCCTACAATGCCTGGGCATGCTCCTGATGAGGTTGCGGATGGGTCTCCTGAGCGATTTCCTTACAGACCTGGACTAAAGCATCCACCAACTCATGGAAAGCCTGTGGTGCAACGTGGCATTGGTGGATGGCGCGAGATATGTTGTCCCAGATGTGCTCAATTGGATTCAGGCCTGGGGAATGGGCGGGCTACGTAGCATAGCAACAATGCCTTCGTCTTGCAGAAACAATGCTAGACCTCCAACCACATGAGGTCTAGTATTGTCTTTTATTAGGAAGATCCCAAGGACAACCGCACAAGCATATGGTCTCACAGGGAGTCTGAGGATCTCATCTCAGTACCTAATAGCAGTCAGACTACCCCTGGCAAGCACATGGAAGGTTGTGTGGCCACCCAAAGAAAGGCTACCCCACACCATTACGACCCACTGCCAAACTGTTCATGTTGGAGGATGCTGTAGGCAGCAGAACGCTCTCCTCAGTGTCTCCAGAATATATCAAGTCTGTTACATGTGCTCAGAGTGAACCTGCTTTAATATGTAAAGAGCACAGGGCGCCAGTGGCAAATTTGACAATCTTGGTGTTCTCTGGCAAATGTCCAATGTCCTGCATGGTGTTGGGCTGTAAGCACAACCCCCACCTATCTTACTTCGGGCCCTCATACCATCCTCATGAAGTCTGTTTGTGACCATTTGAGCAGACACATGCACATTTGTGGCCCACTGGAGGTCATTTTGCAGAGCTCCTCCTGTTCCTCTTTGCACAAAGGTGGAGGTAGTGGTCCTGCTGCTGGGTTGTTTGCCTCCTCCATGTCTACTGATGTACTGGCAGTGGCCTGTCTCCTGGTAGCGCCTCCATGCTCTGGACACTATGCTGACAGACACAGCAAACTTTCTTGCCGCAGCTCGCACTGATGTACCATCCTGGATGAGCTGCACTACCTGAGCCACTTGTGTGGGTTGTAGACTCCATCTCATGCTACCACTGGAGTGAAAGCACAGCCAGCGTTTAAAAGGAACTGAGAAGTGGTCTGTGGTCACCACCTGCAGAACCACTCCTTTATTGGGGATGTCTTGCTAATTGCCTATAATTTCCACCTGTTGTCTATTCCATTTGCACAACAGCATGTGAAATTGATTGTCAATCAGTGTTGCAACCTAAATGGACAGTTTGATTTCACAGACGTCTGATTGACTTGGAGTTACATTGTGTTTAACTCCTCTGCAACCGCCAATTGGCGCAAATTGGCTTCCCCAGGAGCACCTAACGCCGACTGGCATCAGGTCGTAGACTAGCAGGGTACATGCGGACGCATGCACAATTCCCTGACGAAACACGAAGCAGAGCTCAGCCTCGTCAGAGTGTGATCAGCCTCCCAGCCACGATCAGAGCTGGCAGGCTGTTAAAAAAAAATGAAATAAACTTGTGTACAGGTGCTGCGATCTAGCACAGCGCTGTACTGGGGACAGCCCTGTCACTTGGTTGTCCCTTTGGTTGGCTCACAATCTAATTCCTCTCATAGGCTGATACTTATGAGAGGATATGATATGTATGGATCGTAATGTAGGGCCAATTTAGGGGTGGGGGAAGGGGGGATTATTAAAATTTGAAAAATACAAACACTTTATTTGTAAATAAAAAACAACAACACATGGGAGCAGCAATCAGAGACCACCAACAGGGTGTTGGTGGGAAGAAAAGGGGGTAAGATTCATTGGTGTGCTAAGTTGTATGACTGCGCAATAAACTGTTAAAGCTGCGCAGTGCTGAATTGTAAAAAATGACCTGGTCACTAGGGCGTTGTAAGCTTGTGGTACTCAAGAGGTTAAGCGTTCTCTTTATTCTTTTGAGCAGTGTATATAAGTGGGGAAGAGGGTTCGCCCACACTTTGAGGTCAGCAGCAAGAAGATTGATTCTATCAATTTTTCAAGTGCAGGGCCATTTTAGTCTCTTGACATATAATCCTTATCACAAAAGATTGTAAGGATTTTTTTGAATTGCCCCCACCCCTTATCAATCTCCCAGTTTATCAGTTGCAGGGTGTCCAAGCAAATTTATATATTCAGTGTCAACAGGCAATGGGAGACAGCAATATATTATGTCTGCTTTTATTTGCAGACTGCATTATCATTATCAAGCAGCTGTGTGTTTTTATTCAGATACCAGAATTACATAGTTTCATAGTTATTTGGGTTGAAAAAAGACATACGTCCTTCAAGTTCAACCAGAGAACAAAGTACAACACCAGCCTGCTCCCTCACATATCCCTGTTGATCCAGAGGAAGGCAAAAAACCCTTACAAGGCATGGTCCAATTAGCCCCAAAAGGGAAAAAATTCCTTCCTGACTCCAGATGGCAATCAGATAAAATCCCTGGTTCAACATCATTGGGCATTACCTAGTAATTGTAGCCATGGATGGCTTTAAATGCAAGGTAAGCATCTAAGCCCCCTTTAAATGCAGGCATAGAATATGCCATAACTACTTCCTGTGGCAATGAATTCCCCATCTTAATCACTCTTACTGTAAAGAACCCTTTCCTAAATAAATGGCTAAAACGTTTTTTCCTCCATGCGCAGATCATGTCCTCTAGTCCTATGAGAAGGCCTAGGGACAAAAAGCTCATCCACCAAGCTTTTATATTGCCCTCTGCAATATAAGCAACTGGGTTCCAAGATACCAGAATTTAATAGCCACTACGCCCCCCAAGACACATCAAGTAGCCATAGTCTACCCCGTTACAAGAATTAAATAGCTATATGCCTCCAAATTTAAGAGTTAAGTAATCCGATGCCTGCCAATAAAGAAATTAAATAACCAAATGGTGCAAAAAAAATAAAATGAAGTAACCAGGTGATCTCTATATGCAAAATTAAGTAGCCATATGTCTCCTTAATGCTGGGAGTATACCATACTTTTTTGGGGCAGATAGGTGGTTCAATAGATAATTTCCGACATGTCCGATCTTATTTTAATGGAAATACATAAGAAAAGATAAGAGAATCTAGCAAGAAATCGAGCGGAAAAACAAATAGAAAATCACTCAGATGGAAAATTGAATGAAAAAAATGCACGTATTCCCAGCATTAACCACTAGTGATGGCCTGAACGGTTCGCACCGAAACTTATTCGCGCGAACATTGCGGGTTCGCATTCGCAATCGAACGTGAACTTTATGCGAGTTCGACCCACACCCGATACTACATCATAAGGCTAAACTTTGACCCTCTACATCACAGTCAGCAGACACATGGCAGCCAATCAGGCTGCACTCCCTCCTGGAGCCCCTTCCCCCCTTATATAAGTCAGCATCGTCGGCCATGTTCTCACTCTGTGTGCTGCAGTATAAGTGAGAGAAGGGAGAGACATTGGAAAGATAAGGAAATGGATAGTAAGGAGGTCTGTTAGCTTGCTCCTTGCTGATATTTGTTTCTAAAAAGCACCCCAAAACAGCTCTTTTGAGAGCTAATGTCTTTGTGATGTTTTTTTTTTGTGTGTGGCCCACTGACACTTGCATATACAGCCCTGTCTATCGCAGCTGGCCCTTGCTAATTGCTATACTGTTCCAGGCCCAGCACATTCAGTGCCTACCTTTTCACTGCACCTGTGTGTGTGACAGCTGCACATTTGTAATACCAGTCCGTGCATACCTGATCACTGCGCCTGTGTGACAGCACGCAGTTTTATATACCAGTCACTGCATTCCTGTTCGCTGTACCTGTGTGTGTGACAGCTGCACATTTGTAATACCAGTCACTGTATACCTGTTCACTGCACCTGTTTGACAGCACGCAGTTTTATATACCAGTCATTGCATACCTGTTCACTGCACCTGTGTGTGTGACAGCTGCACATTTGTAATACCAGTCACTACATACCTGTTCACTGCACCTGTGTGACAGCACGCAGTTTTATATACCAGTCATTGCATACCTGTTCACTGCACCTGTGTGACAGTACGCAGTTTTATATACCAGTCACTGCATACCTGTTCACTGCACCTGTGTTTGTGAAAGTTGCGCATTGTATTGATACCAGTCCGTGCATACCTTTTCACTGCACCTGTGTGACTGCACATTGTATTAGTTAAGTCAGTGCATACCTTTCACTTCATCGACCCCAATATGGACAAAACAGGCAGAGGCAGAGGCAGGCCACCCGGCAGGTCTGTTCGAGGTTGTGCTGTTGTGATTTTGTGCGGCCCTGGACCAAAGTACAGTGTTCAGAAGGCACGTGCCATCAACCCCCAAGATTGTCAGGATGTAGTTGACTATTTAACACAGAACACCTCATCTTCCTCAGCTTCCGCATGGAACCGTGACATATCTTCCTCCTCCTGCTCTGATTCTGGCACCCCACGTAACACTCAGTCGGCAGCCACCAAAGTGCCATCATCTCAGGGCTCAGCGGTGTGCACATTTTTTGTGTGTCTGCCTCAGATAACAGCGATGCCATCTGTACTCTCTGCCACCGAAAATTGAGCCGTGGAAAGAGCAAGACCCGCGTAGGGACAACTGCCTTACAAAGGCACATGATGAAAAAGCACAAACTGCAATGGGATGACCACTTGAGGCAAAGCAGCACACAAAAGCAAAGCCACACAACGCAGTGGAAGATACCAGGCTGCAATTATTTCTCAAAAAGAGGCGATACCCAAACTGTACCATGATGTTGAAAGGCAAGTGGTGTCATCTCTGGCACACAGCATTGGGTCAAGGGTCCATCTGACCACGGATGCCTAGTCTGCAAAGCACGGTCAGGCCTGCCTGAAGACTAAGTCAGTCCCCACACACAGCATCTCTGCCTGCACGCCATGTGACTGCCTGCCCCAAGACTAAGTCGGTCCCCAGTCCCCACACAGCATCTCTGCCTGCAGGCCGCTTGACTGCCTTCTCTGCCACCACCAACAGGGTCCAGGACTCCAGGCGGATTCCTGAATTTTTAAGGCCGCTGCTAGCAGTGGCCGCTAACGAAAACAATAATATTTTTTTCTGGTGCGTGTACATGCCTGCCTAATTTTTCTGACTGCACTGTGGCTGCAACAACAAAACAAAAGGCCTGTACTTGTATCAATTCCCCTTCGTGATCGTTACCTTGCCGCAGAGAAGGAGCTTGCATATCACAATAAAGCATTGACCGCCGGCTATATGAGTGTGTTGGGGGGCACACAAAAGATAATAAGGTCGTTGCTTCATTGTGGACAGACCAAATTTGATCAGCTAGGCAGTCACTGTTGTTCCATCAATGAGCTACCACAGCCCGGCGACCATATGGGCTTGAAAACCACCATGGCCTGCACTCTCGCCATGGTGCGCACACCAGTCCAGCACGGCCATCACTACACAAACAGCTGTTTACAGTGCGTTACACAGTGAGTTTGGTCTGTCAGTGTGAAGCAGTACACTAATTACCCTACCTGATTGATGTATACACATGCAAGATGTTTTAAAGCACTTTATGCTCCAATTTAGCATGCAATGTGATTTCTGTCCTTAAAACCCTGCTGTGTGTCAAATCCATAATTTTCCCCGGGACTTTTGGCGTGTATCCCACTCTGCCATGCCCCCCTCCAGGTGTTAGGCTCCTTGAAACATCTTTACCATCACTTTTGTGGCCAGATGTTTGAAGTTTTGAAAGTTCGCCTGCCCACTGAAGTCTATTGCGGTTCGAAAAGTTTGCATGTTGCGAAAGTTTGCATTCGAGGTTCGCAAACCTAAAATCGGAGGTTCGAGCCATCTCTATTAACCACTTGCTGACCACGTCACGCCGACGGGGGTGACCGCAGCGGCAGCCCCAGGATTGCCCATGGCAATCGCCGTAAAGTCCTAAGGTTGGGATCTGCAAGAGATCGCACGCACCGATGCACGCGCATCTCCGCTTGGATGATGGAGCTCCGCTCCTCCATCAGTCTCCCAGCAGCGATCGCTGCTAAGAGACTGTTAGACGGCGAAACCGCCGTCTATTTACTCCTTACAGCGCTGCAATCACTTGTGTGCCGAGTTGAGCGGCCCTGTAGCGAGCCCTTAAAGTTGCAGTGGCATAATTTATAAAAAATAGCCTGGTCACTGGGGTGTGTGTGTGTGTGTGTGTGTGTGTGTGGGGGGGGGGGGGGGTGTTTAAACCCTGGTCCTTCAGAGGTTAAACAGCTAAGTAGCCATCTGATTTCAGATACAACTGCTAAGTAATTGTGTACCTCCAGATAAAAGTTAGGTAGTCGTGTGCCTCCACATAAAGGAACTAGGTAGCCACTTGGTTCTAGATAAAGGAATTAAGTAGCTACATGCCTCAAGATAAAACATGCTATGTAATACTTCCGAGTTTATGCACATTTTTATGCAAATATATACATTTTAAAATGGACCAGTCAATTTAAACCCAGGTTTAAATTGATTGGTCCATTTTGACGCTGCATATATTTGCATAAAAATGTGCACAAATTTGCATCAACTCGGGAAAAAATTACATAGCATTGATCATCATCCCTAGTAGCCAGGTACTTCGTTTACACAGTACAAAACTTAAAAAGCTAGGTGCCCCATATATAGAGAAATTAAGTAACCAGGTGCCTCCAGATACAATAACCAAGTGGCATAAAACCCATGACCTACTTCCGCTTCATTGATGATATCTTAATCATCTGGTCCGCAAGTGAGGATGATCTTCTCCAGTTCCACAGGAACTTCAATGCCTTCCATCCTACAATCAAATTGAAACTTACCTACTCTCACACAGAGATTAACTTTCTGGACACCACCATATACATCAGGGGTAACAACATACAAACCTCTGTGTATCGCAAACCTACAGACCATCCCACATATCTAAGATATGACAGTTATCATCCCAAGCACATTAAGAACTTTATAATTTACAGCCAAGCTATAAGGTACAACCGGATTTGTTCTGACAGGATGGACAGAGACAAGCACCTGGATCGCCTTAAGAACACTATCATTAAACAAGGTTACAGTCCTCCTATGGCTGAGGCCCAAATCAGGAAAGCCAGCAACATCCCCAGGACTGAACTCCTGAAATATAAGCAAAACCAGAAAGAGGAACGTGTCCTTTTGGTTGTCACCTACAACCCACACCTAGAAATCTTTTTCTCCAAATATGTTTTTATTGAAAATTTTAAACATAGGCAGAAATACAGAATAACATGACACAGGAATACTGTGTGTAACTTTAGTTTTGAGTAACAACACTTAGTTAAGCTTTTGGTACACCTATGCGAAGAGTGTTAATCCAAAGTACTAAGGAAAGACCTGTTTTGAGAGATTATTGCATGAAGATGGATCTAAGTATTGATGATTAATCAGCAGTAGATATTTGTAGACAATGTGGACTTAGTATAAACAAGACCTTACCAAGCTGGTTATTAAGTAAACAGGGAATAGTAGATAGGCATCATTTGTGTACCTTCACACCTAGAAATCTTAAGGAGGATTGCTAAGGAACTTCATCCCATGTTACACAAGGATCACAGACTGAGAAATATATTCCCTAAACCTCCCCTCTTGTCATATCGGCAACCACACAATCTAAAACAGATGATTGTCAGGAGTTCTTTGAATAGGCCTCAACAAAACGGAACATCACCCTGCCGTTAAAAAATTATGTGGGACCTGCAGACACATTTACTCCACTGACAGGTTAACGATACCAGGTTCACAACAGGAGTACAGAGTACAAGGCACATTTTCCTGTGGTTCCACCAATCTGGTATATCTGATCATGTGTGTGAAATGCCGCCATTGTTATGTACGTGGGAGAAACTAGACAAACTCTGCGCAAACGTATGAATGCACACTATTAACGATACCAAATCTGAACTCCCAGTTGCTACACACTTTCGGTCCAACGGACACAGCATGGATGATCTTCGTGTCACTGCCCTGAAGGGTGGCTTCAAAACGTCAAATGATTGATTAATAGCAGAAACAAAATGTATAAATTGGTTCAAAGCTGTGAAGGGTTTTAATAAGGACAAAAACTTTTTATATTGGTATGAGGCTGATGATATTTGAACTTTCTCAGCCATTCTAGCTGAACTTGTGAACTAAGAATTTACGATACCTCTGGGTCAATCCTAATCCCAGGTCTGTGAGCATGGAGTATAAAAGGATCCTTATCTCAGATAACAACCTCTAACCCCATTTAGATTTTCTGTTTGAATTAAGGCATCTTAATGACATGTATTTATGCTTGAAAAAAATATCTGTTTTCCCTTTTGATGTTGCATGCATATAGCGGTCTGTAACACCAGCCTGCAAACTTACAGGATATAAGCCCGACGAAGGCTGCAAGGCCGAAAGCTTGTTTATTCTTATTCATTTTTAGTTAGTCAATAAATGGTATCATCCTGATTTAAAACTTCTTGCTTTTACTGATGGCTAACACGGTACAATAACCTACTGCTACTAATAACCAAGTAGCTATGTGCCTCAGGATACAACAGCGAAGTGGCAATGTGCCTCCAGATAAAGGAATTAAGTAGCTGCATGCACCCAAATACAAGAATTAAGTATTCACGTACCCCCAGATATCAATACTAGGTAGCCAGAAGTACCCCTCGCCTCCCAGTTAGCAGTATTAGGTAGCCCTGTGGGTCCACTACATAGCAGAATTAGGAAGCCATATATATCTTCCAGATAGTGTTACTAGGTAGCAAGGTCTGCCACTAGATATTTGTATAAGGCAGCTAGATGTGTCACCCAATTGGGAGCATTAGGTAGTCCTGCGAGTCCCCTAGTTAGCACCATTAGGTCAGCGCTGCATAATATGTTGGCGCTTTATAATTACAATAAATAAATAATTAAATTAGGTAGACATGTGAGCCTCCAGAAAGTATTAGGTAAGCAAATGTGCCCCCAATAGTATTAGGTAGCCATAGGTGCCCCCAAATTGTGTTGGGTTTGCATATGTTCCCAAATAGTAGTATTGTTTTTTAATTTCTATCTCTTCATGAGAATAGGTAACTAACTAATGTACCCTTATACATATTTTTCCTGATAAGGTAGGTTATATGGGAACGCCGTTTGGTACAAAATGCCTTTGAGCATTTTTCTTTCAATTCAATACCATATTTTGTCAATACATTTCTGTCATGGTTGCTTACATTTCCCTGGGATAAATTTGAAACACCATTTTTTCTCCACTTACTTAGAATTCGGTTGCAATGAGAGAAACTGCCAAATAAACACAATTCGATGCATGTATTTTTTTTTTCTGTAAGCCAAGTGATCTGTTTATTATGCTGTGGCAAAACACATGCACCAGACACTTATTGCCTCACAGGCTTCTTGAACTAGGCTATAAACCAAGAGCTACTCTGTACTTGCCCCCTGCAGGTCGGATAGCAGGATAATGCTGATTTTAATAGAAACAGTGTTGTTGTTAACTCCTTCTGTTAAGCTGCTTTAAGTCATCTGACCAAATGTTTAAAGAGACTCTGTAACAAAATGTTCAGCCTTATTTCTTCTATCCTATAAGTTCCTATACCTGTTCTAATGTGGTCTGTCTTACTGCAGCCTTTCCTAGTTGCACAGTGGCTGTATTATCTCTGTTATATAATCTAATCTTCTTTCCTCTGATGGCTTTGTTGGGCTCAGGCAGGAATGTGCTGGTCTGCTTGTGATAGAATAGACGCTATACACACCCTCTCCATGCCCCCTGCAGGCTCTGTGTGAGTCACAGATTGAGCTCCTCTCAGCCTACCACACTCTGGTTAGCAGCAATGTCTTTTGTTTGTAAACACTGCCTAAAACTGGCAATTACAAGCCAGGATCGCAGCAGGGAGTGGCAGAAACAGCACAGAGGGGCCCAGGAGAACATAATAAATAGAATGGTGTGCTTTTTATTGTAAGAATTTTAGAGTACAGATTCTCTTTAAATGCCAATTTTTAACTACAGAACACATTACGCATAGAACAACATCTAACAGTGAGAGTGGTTAAAGGACATCCAAGGTTTTTTTTTTTTTTTTTTTTTAAGATATCCCAGAGTTTTATTTAACCACTTGCCGACCGCCTACTTCATATTGGCGGCGGCAAAGTGGCAGCCCCAGGACCACGTAACGCAGAATGGCGTCGGGTCCTGGGGGGGGGATTGCGGGCGATCGCGCGCGCGTACTGCGCGCGCATCGCCGGCATTAGGCTCCGCCCACATGTGACGTCAACCCGCCGGCCAATCAGCAGCGCCGGCGGGTTGCAACTTTTTGAAATGGCCAATTGAAAGTGTATAATACGCTTTGTTAGGTAAACAAAGCGTATTATACACGCTGCCTCCTCCCTGGTGGTCACAGCGCTCGATCGACCACCAGAGAGGAAGGCAGCACTGTGAGTCCAAATGCCAGCACACTGATCCTGCCCCCCCTGCACACTAATCGCCCACAGCACCCATCAGACCCCCCCCTGCCCACCCCCTGACAGCACTGTTTGCACCCAATCACCCCCCTAATCACCTATCAATCACCCCCTGTCACTAACTGTCAACGCTATCTTTTAGATCAGGTCCTAAACTTCCCCCTGGGGGCGCCTGTTTACCCCCCCACACCCTCAGATCCTCCCCAGACCCCCCCCCCCCCGTGTACTGTATACAGCTATTCTCTGTAATCACCTGTCAATCACCCATCGATCACCCCCTGTCATCACCTGTCACTGCCACCCATCAGATTAGACCCTAACCTGCCCTTTGCGGGCATCTGATCACCCACCCACACGCTCAGATCGCCCACAGGCCCACCCTCATAACACCTACCAAGTGCATTGTTTACATCTTTTCTCTCCTCTAAACACCTACTGATCACCCATCAATCACCCCCTGTCACTGCTACCCATCAGATCAGTCCCTAATCTGCCCCTTTTGGGCACCCAATCACCCGCCCACCCCCTCAGATTGCCCTGAGACCCCCTCTGATCAACTTGCCAGTGCATTGCTTGCATATATTCTACCCTGTAATTACCTTCTGATCACCTATCAATCACCCCGTCACCCCCTGTCACTGCTACCCATCAGATTAGACCCTAATCTGCCCCTTGCGGGCACCCAATCACCCACCCGAACCCTCAGATCGCCCACAGACCCCCCGCCAGTGCATTGCTTGCTTATTTTCTCCTCTGTAATTACCTACCGATCACCTATCAATCACCCCGTCACCACCTGTCACTGCAGGCTCCTGATCACCCTCCCCCCTGCCCTTATATCTCCCTCTGATCACTCCACCCTGCCCTAGATCACCCCCCTGCCATTGTGTATATCTAATCTCCTGTCTGTAACGCTTGATTGTGCTTTGATTGGCTCCAATTGTCTCAATTGCCCTGTGACTGACTTAGATTGTCCCGTGATTGGTTTTTGATTGTCCTGTGATTGGCTTCGATTGTGCTGTGATTGGCTTAGATTGTCCCATGATTGGCTTCGATTGTCCCGTGATTAGCTTCGATTGTCCCGTGATTGGCTTCGATTGTGCTGTGATTGGCTTCGATTGTCCCGTGATTGGCTTCGATTGTCCCGTGATTGGCTTCGATTGTCCCGTGATTGGTTTTCGATTGTCCCGTGATTGGTTTTCGATTGTATTGTGATTGGCTTCGATTGCCCCGCGATTGGCTTTGATTGCGCTGACTGGCTGTGATTGCCCTCTAATCACTCTTATTGGCTCTAATTGTGTTGTAATTGCCTTGATTGCCCTCTGATTGTCTGTGATTGTTTCTGATTGCCCCCATTGCTGTCTGATTGCCCCCTGATCCCCCCCCCCGGTCACTATCCTAGTGATCTAAAAATAGTGTTTTTAGTATTACTAGTGTTAACAGTTAGGCCAGTTAGCTAGGCCCCTGTGTTAGTGTCAGTTAGCGCTCAGCCCACCGCACCACAGTCACTAATTAGTCCCTGATTAGAGTCATCACTGTCGCTAATCAGCGTTGGTACTATATAGTATCTGTAAGTGATCATTACTGATCGCACACAGATCTATATTGGGGTCATTAGGATCCACTAAAAACGCAGTGTTTGCCGATCAGGCCTGATCGTTCGCCTGCACTTGCGTTCAGCCTGCCCCACCGCAGTGACAGAATTTTTTTTCTGATCACTGCAAAAAACACTGTACAATAGCTGTGGCACTGTAAAGATCAGTTTTGATTTTTTTTTTCCAAAACTCAGTGACCACAGCTTTCTGCTTCGCAAGTACTCCCTTTTGCTAGGTAGGTGCTCTTTTTCCTGGGTAGTCTCAGAGGAATACCCCCTAAACTTAGCAGCCCACCGTGGCAAGAAAGGGGTATTCCGATGATGAGGTTCTCAGGTACATGGCCCAGTCGGATGAGGACGATTGGGACATCTCATCCGACGAATCTTCTGGGTCAGAGTACGAACCTGTGGACAGCAGTGGCTCGCTGACCGATAGCGATAACGAGGTTGAGGTCCCGGCTAGAGCCAGGCGTACCACACCCCATGTCACTGGACCGCAGGTGGCGCAGGATCTGCCTCAAGGGCAGCAGAGTGGTGCTAGCGCTGGTCTGAGGTTTCATGGTGAGGCATACACCAGCAGCGCAGCATCTCCTGGACCTGGCACCAGTACTTCCGTAGACCCTGGTGAAGTGGTGAGCACCAGAAGGGAAGTTGAAACTGGTTCGGTGGCACGTGCATTAAGACCCGAGTCGCAGCCACCAAGAAAACGGGCCCGTACTACCCATAGTCTTCCAGAGGTGCTGGCAAATCCCAATTGGCAATCCCCTGGTTCCGCCGCACCCGTACTGCCCCCTTTCACCGCCCAGTCTGGAGTCCAGGTGGAGACAGATAATCTAGTAACGGCCCTAGACTTTTTTCATCTGTTCTTCACCGAGGATCTCTACGACTTAATTGTAGCTGAGACCAACCGTTATGCCACACAATACATCACCGACAACCCGGATAAGTACTATTCCCAGGCTTACCGGTGGAAACCACTCCAAGTTTCCGAACTTAAAACTTTTTTGGGCCTTCTCCTTAACATGGGTCTAGTCAAATTGAATGTATTGCGGTCTTATTGGTCTACGCGCCCAATATATCACCTGCCCATGTTCTCTGCTATCATGTCCAGGACACGGTTTGAGATGATCCTGCGCTTCCTGCACTTCAATGACAACACAACCTGTCATCGGAGTGACCACCCTGCTTATGACCGGCTCCACAAAATTCGGCCCCTCATAGACCACATGTCATCAAAATTTGCAGATGCTTATACCCCTGAACAGCACATTTGTGTAGACGAGTCCCTCATACATTTTACCGGGCGCCTTGGCATCAAACAGTACATCCCAAGCAAGCGCGCCCGGTATGGGGTGAAACTGTATAAGCTCTGTGAAAGGGCCACAGGCTATACTTATGGTTTTAGGGTCTATGAGGGAAAAGACTCAAAATTGGAGCCGGTCGGATGCCCTGACTACCTGGGGAGCAGTGGCAAGATTGTGTGGGACTTGGTGTCACCTTTGTTCCAGGAGGGGTACCATCTTTATGTGGACAACTTCTACACAAGTGTGGCCCTCTATCAGCATTTAAAGATAGAAGGGATCCGCTGCTGTGGCACCGTGCGGCCTAGTCGCCGGGGCTTCCCCCAACGGCTCGTTAGTACCCGGCTTGCACGGGGGGAGAGGGCTGCCTTATGTACAGATGACCTGCTCGCGGTGAAATGGAAGGACAAGAGGGACGTTTACCTTCTGTCCACCATTCACACAGACACGACAGTCCAAATTCAACGGGCAACTGAGGTCACTGAAAAACCCCTCGCCGTCCACGACTATAATGCTTACATGGGAGGGGTGGACTTCAATGACCAGATGTTAGGGCCCTATTTAGTTTCCCGCAAAACCAGACGCTGGTATAAAAAAGTGTCTGTTTATCTAATTCAATTGGGTATTTACAACAGCTTTGTTCTCTACAGTAAGGCTGGGAGAACTGGAGCGTTCCTTAAATTCCAGGAAGACATCGTTATGGAACTCCTGTATCCAGGAGGTGCCGTGGCCCAACCCCAAAATGCAGTTAGCCGGCTGCATGAAAGGCACTACGCCTTTCCCATTCCGTGTGGCCCAAATCAACGCACCCCAAGAAAACGTTGTCGTGTCTGCAGCAGGGCTGGAACAAGGCGTGACACCTCTGTTTACTGTCCCATGTGTCCTGACCAGCCTGGTCTATGCCTAGGGGAGTGTTTCCAGAGGTATCATGAGCAGATACACTTTTAGAGAGTAGGGAACTCCAAACATAGCAGTAGGCACACAAGGGTCTCTGTGCTATTTCACACTGGCGTGATGCGTTAGGGAAAATTGCCTAGCGAAAGTCACACTTTGCGGTCCCCCCCCCTACGCCGGAAGTGCTTGACTTAACGCTAGTGCATGCCTACGTTACTGGGTGGCTTATGTGGCAATTTGGGTCGGCCCGGAAGTCATGTTAGTCTACGGCGACGCAGTTACTTACTAGGCCGAATGCGATTACTGTCGAATGCTACTCTAGCGGTATTCTCTGAAGGTCTGTTTGGGGCGATGCGGTGCGCGCGACCCACCGGATACGCCAATATGCAGTGTGAACCCAGACATCAGGTTTCCAGAGACCCTAATACACAGTGCTGCCAGAAACCTCTCCTTTCACTTGGGACAAAGTGCATAATGTACTTCGCCACATCTCTGTGCGATTTGCACTTTGCATATTGTCCCATGGGGGACGAGAGGTTTGTCCTCAGAAAGGTAAGAAAAAAAAAACAAATAAAAAAAACAGGTAAGCAAAAAAGTTAATGTTTGGTTCCCAATGTTAATGTTTGGGTTAAAAATGTTCATTAAAGTTTATAAAAGTTGATGTTAATGAAGTTATTGCTTTGCTGCTTGCTTGTTTTTTTTGTGTGTGTTTTTCTCTCTTTTTTCCATCCTTTACCCTTCCAGGTGGACTGACCGACCGACCAACCAGCTGCAGCACTGATGGTGCATCCTGACAGAAGCATTGTGTGTCTGTCAGATTACACACAAGTCGGTGCATGCAGCGCTGCAGGACGAGATTTCTCCCCTGCAGTAAAAAAGATACGTTTGCCGAGGCATATGAGCTGAGGGGTGGTGTTGGAGCTCCTATGCTTTGGCAAGCACTTTGTATCAAAAAAGAACTCTGGCAATGATTTGTTCATCCACATCGATCGGTGTGAATGGATAAATCGGCTTTGCCAGGGCATACGAGCTGAGTGGGTGGACGTTTTTGGGTTGCAGCTCCTATGTCCTGGCAGACGCCTTCCCCTCTTTTTTTTTCACATTTTTTTGGCAGATATTTTTTCATCCACATTGATTGATTGATTGATTGACTGTCATTTTTCCTTTTAGCCCAGAGTGCAGTACCCGTATGCCCAAAATAAGGAGTATAGCAGAAACTCCTAATACTGGCCATACATGTAATGATTGCAGAGACCCTAAAATGCCAGGACAGACCCCACGAATGATGCCATTTTGGAAAGAGGACACCCCAAAGTATTCCGTGAGGTGCATGGTGAGTTCATAGAATATTTTATTTTTTGTCACAAGTTAGCAGAAATTGTTGTATGTTTTTTTCACAAAATGTCATTTTCCGCTCACTTATGACAAAATTTTTTTTTTTCTATGAACTCACCATGCCCCTCATGGAATACCTTGGGGTGTCTTCTTTCCAAAATGGGGTCATTTGTGGGGTTTGTTCATGGTCCTGGCATGTGGGGGGGTTGCTAAATTGTGAGCACCCCTGTAAAGCCTAAAGGTGCTCATTGGACTTTGGGCCCCTTTGCGCAACTAGGCTGCTAAAAAAGTGTCACACATGAGGTATCGCTGTACTCAGGAGAAGTAGTATAATGTGTTTTGGGGTGTATTTTTACACATACCCATGCTGGGTGGGAGAAATATCTCTGTAAATCACAATTTTTTAATTTTTTTACACACAATTGTCCATTTACAGAGATATTTCTCCCACCCAGCATGGGTATGTGTAAAAATACACCGCAAAACAAATTATACTACTTCTCCTGAGTACGGGGATACCTCATGTGTGGCACTTTTTTGCACCTTAACTGCGCTAAGGGGCCCAAAGTCCAATGAGTACCTTTAAGATTTCACAGGTCATTTTGCGACATTTGGTTTCAAGACTACTCCTCACGGTTTAGGGCCCCTAAAATCCCAGGGCAGTATAGGAACCCCACAAGTGACCCCATTTTAGAAAGGAGACACCCCAAGGTATTTAGTTAGGAGTATGGTGAGTTCATAGAAGATTTTATTTTTTTGTCACAAGTTTGTGAAAAAAAACAATTAAAATCAATTTCCGCTAACTTGTGACAAAAAAATAAAATCTTCTATGAACTCACCATACTCCTAACTGAATACCTTGGGGTGTCTTCTTTCTAACATGGGGTCACTTGTGGGGTTCCTATACTGCCCTGGCATTTTAGGGGCCCTAAACCGTGAGGAGTAGTCTTGAAACCAAATTTCGCAAAATGGCCTGTGAAATCCTAAAGGTACTCATTGGACTTTGGGCCCCTTAGCGCAGTTGGGGTGCAAAAAAGTGCCACACATGTGGTATTGCCGTACTCAGGAGAAGTAGTATAATGTGTTTTGGGGTGTATTTTTACACATACCCATGCTGGGTGGGAGAAATATCTCTGTAAATCACAATTTTTTAATTTTTTTACACACAATTGTCCATTTACAGAGATATTTCTCCCACCCAGCATGGGTATGTGTAAAAATACACCGCAAAACAAATTATACTACTTCTCCTGAGTACGGGGATTCCTCATGTGTGGCACTTTTTTGCACCTTAACTGCGCTAAGGGGCCCAAAGTCCAATGAGTACCTTTAAGATTTCACAGGTCATTTTGCGACATTTGGTTTCAAGACTACTCCTCACGGTTTAGGGCCCCTAAAATCCCAGGGCAGTATAGGAACCCCACTAGTGACCCCATTTTAGAAAGAAGACATCCCAAGGTATTCAGTTAGGAGTATGGTGAGTTCATAGAAGATTTTATTTTTTGTCACAAGTTAGCGGAAAATGACACTTTGTGAAAAAAAACAATTAAAATCAATTTCCGCTAACTTGTGACAAAAAAATAAAATCTTCTATGAACTCACCATACTCCTAACGGAATACCTTTGGGTGTCTTCTTTCTAACATGGGGTCACTTGTGGGGTTCCTATACTGCCCTGGGATTTTAGGGGCCCTAAACCGTGAGGAGAAGTCTTGAAACCAAATGTCGTAAAATGACCTGTGAAATCCTAAAGGTACTCATTGGACTTTGGGCCCCTTAGCGCAGTTGGGGTGCAAAAAACTGCCACACGTGGTATCGCCGTACTCAGGAGAAGTAGTATGATGTGTTTCGGGGTGTATTTTTACACATACCCATGCTGAGTGGGAGAAATATCTCTGTAAATGGACAATTGTGTGTAAAAAAATCAAAAAATTGTGATTTACAGAGATATTTTTCACACCCAGCATGGGTATGTGTAAAAATACACCCCAAAACACATTATACTACTTCTCCTGAGTACGGCGATACCACATGTGTGGCACTTTTTTGCAGCCTAACTGCGCTAAGGGGCACTAAGTGCAATGAGCACCTTTAGGCTTTACAGGGGTGCTTACAATTTAGCACCCCCCAAAATGCCAGGACAGTAAACACACCCCATAAATGACCCCATTTTGGAAAGTAGACACTTCAAGGTATTCAGAGAGGAGCATAGTGAGTCCGTGGCAGATTTCATTTTTTTTTGTCGCAAGTTAGAAGAAATGGAATTTTTTTTTTCCTTTTTTTTTGTCACAAAATGTCATTTTCCGCTAACTTGTGACAAAAAATAAAATCTTCTATGAACTCACCATGCCTCTCAGTGAATACTTTGGGATGTCTTCTTTCCAAAATGGGGTCATTTGGGGGATATTTATACTATCCTGGAATTTTAGCACCTCATAAAACATGACAGGTGCTCAGAAAAGTCGGAGATGCTTCAAAATGGCAAAATTCACTTTTTACACCATAGTTTGTAAACGCTATAACTTTTACCCAAACCAATAAATATACACTGAATGGGTTTTTTTTAATCAAACATGTTTGTCCATATTTTTCGTGCTGCATGTATACAGAAATTTTACTTTATTTGAAAAATGTCAGCACAGAAAGTTAAAAAAATCATTTTTTTGCCAAAATTCATGTCTTTTTTGATGAATATAATAAAAAGTAAAAATCACAGGAGCAATCAAATAGCACCAAAAGAAAGCTATATTAGAGAGAAGAAAAGGAGGTAAAATTCATTTAGGTGGTAGGTTGTATGACCGAGCAATAAACCGTGAAAGCTGCAGTGGTCTGAATGGAAAAAAAGGCTCTGGTCCTTAAGGGGTTTTATGACTGCAGTCCTTAAGTGGTTAATAATAAATCTAGTTTTTAAGTTTTTACTGTTTCATTGTCTCTGCTCAATGACATCTTCATTGAAGTATGATAGAGCACAAATCTATGAATTATTGACCATTTTTATCTCTTTCCTGCTCTCACAAGCCACTTACTGACAGGAAAGTATTTTATGGCTGTAATTACTTATCAGTGAGGGTCAGCTCCTGACGAAGTAATCATGTGGACCACACCACACGTGGAGCATTCTTGTGCCTCCCTCTGCCCAGACTGATCGCTGCCATACCGCCTATCAGTGGAACGGTGGGTTGGTATAGTATGCATGCCATCATTTACTTACTCAGTTCTCATTTTTATGCCTGGCCACTTATCTTACCAGTCATCAGTTTGTTTTACTTAGGCATGGACTTTGAGCATATTGACTCTATATCACTATAAATTGTTCATTTTAATATTTACATGGCTTTTTTCTATTGAGCACTAGCATTTTTACCCTTGATACCAGGCATTAGTCACTTTATTCATCTGTATAGACCCGGCTCTCCACATCCCATGCAGGGCTCTTGTATGAACCTTGGTGGGGTGATATTGCAGCATAAGGGATTACCTATTATTTAGAGGTGAGGCACTATTGATGATAAATTGACATTATGTGTCAAATAGGATTGTTTAAGTGTTAATTTAACACTTTTTAATTGGTTTTACATATTACTCTGTTGTCCAATAAAGTTTATACTGTGCATACAATTTTGGTGGTGCAGCTTATTTGTACAGGATTCTTTTTACTTGTTCTATAGTATCAGTGAGGGTTATGCTAGAGTCTGACCCAGTACGACCCAGACAGAAACTGACATTTGCATTTTTATTTTTAACTCTTCCAGGCAGAGAAAGAAAAAGAAATGTAGAATATATTACCTCAGGAAGTACCGGTAGTTATGGCAAACTCTGTACAGTGGAACCTTGGTTTGCGAGCATCATTTGTTTCTGGAAACATGCTCGTAATCCAAAGCACTCTTATATCAAACGAATTTCCCCATAAGAATTAATGGAAACCCAGTTTATTCATTCCACAATCCAAAAATAGTTATAGTAAAATAGTATAAAATAAAAATGTAGAAAAGACTTTCACTATAACTAACAGAATCCTTGCCATCTGTTGGCTTGTCCCAGCCTTTTTTGTGTGTGGCTGTAACAGGGAACTTATCCAATGACTGTTACTTTTCAGGATTTTAGGGAAATGTGACTTTGCACGGTCTCTACACTCAGATTGAGTATAATCCAGCAGCGCGGAAGACGAAGTATCGGCTCAGATGTCATGACGAGGTGCATGTATACTTTTTTTTGCTTGTATATCAAGATGATGCTTGTATACGGGTAAAAAATGTCTCAAAAAATGTTGCTTGTATTGCAAAGCTCTCAAACCAAAATACTCTTAATCCAAGGTTTTACGGACTCTGCATTTAAAGAGGGCTTGGATGCTTTCCTTGCATTGAAGGGCATCCACGGCTATAATTATCAGATAATTCCTGGGAAAGTTGATTCAGAGATTTATCTTATTGGCATCTGGAGTCGGGAAGGAATTTTTGACTTTTAAAGAGAACCTGTAACAAAAAAAAGTTCCCCTGGGGGGTACTCACCTCGGGAGGGGGAAGCCTCAGGGTCCTAATGAGGCTTCCCCCACTCCAGTAGCTGCAGGCAGTCCAGTGCTGGCTCCCCCGAAGAGTCCCGGAATCCTCCCTCGACAAGCGCCGATTTATTTACCTCTCCTGGCTCCAGCGGGGGCACTGTTGCGGCTCTCCGCACGGAGATAGGCGAAAATAGCCAATCTCCGTCAGGTCCGCTCTACTGCGGCAGGTGACTTGCGCCTGCACAGTAGAGCGTCCCGACGGAGATCAGCTATTTTTGCCTATCTCCATGCAGAGAGCCGATACTGCGGCTGCGCTGGGGAGGTAAATATTTATATCGCTGCCGTTCCGGGAGCATTTTCGCCGCCGCTGCGAGGCCGAGGAAGACGGGGGAAGCCTCAATAGGATCCGGAGTACCCCCCAGGGGAAGTTTTTTTCATTACAGGTTTTCTTTAAGGCTAATTGGCCCAGGCCTTGTAAGGTTTTTCACCTTCCCCTAGATCAGGGGTAGGGAACCTATGGCTCGGGAGCCAGATGCGGCTCTTTTGATGGCTACATCTAGCTCACAGACAAATCAGTAGTGGTTGATTCACTAAGCTACACTGCTCAAGCAGCGCAGCATAGTGTGGCAGCGCAAGTAAAATTTTCAGAGTAGGCACACTACTGCTGTAGCATGCACTACTAACTTACTCGGGCTACCCCCAAAACGAATAGCTCCTCCAATTGTCTCACTCAAGACCCTGTCAGGTCCAGTGACTTTGTAGGACGAGATCCCCGCACTTTGATTGGCCCAATAGCTGCCTGTCACTTGACAGGCAGCCCATTTGGCCAAAGTGCGAATCTCGTCCTACAAAGTGGATCAACCCCCAAGTCAGCTAGCTAATTGTACAAGCTGTTAGTCTGTATTTCTCCTGTCTGACTCCCGGGGAAATCGATGATGTTGCTGAAACCAAAGAGAAAATGGCAACAGTGACGTGAGCCCTCTGCTGCACAAGCACAATGTGCCAGTTTGAAACATATTGTATGGCTCTCACAGAATTTTATTTTAAAATATGTGGCGTTTATGGCTCTCTCAGCCAAAAAGGTTCCTGACCCCTGCCCTAGATCAACTAGGATATGTGCGGGTTCAAGATGGTGGATTTTTTTTTTTACTTTTTTTCTCTTGGTTGAACTTGATGGATGTCTTTTTTTTAACCAAATTATGTAACCAACACTAAAAATTAAGGTATAACACTAGATCCTTCCCAGGAGAAAGACTTAAAAACGTCATACTATGTATAAAGCGCTGGGACATTTTCTTTGTAATACATTTTTTTAAACAGAATTTCAACATTGAATGCAAAATAAAACTTAAAAAATGTAATACCTGGTATAGCAGTTGGCTGTTGCAGGCTTTGTTTGCAAACCTACAGCTACTGCTCACCACCTCTTCCCACCCACCCTTAGTCACTTACCCCACTGAAGTGAGGGCTGGTGTTTGCATAGTAACACACTAAGCTTTGAGCTCCCTAATGTACCCAAGTCAGTGGTCATGGAGGTGTAGGCTAGGGGCTCTCATTGAACCACAGGTAACCCTATGACATTCCCATGCTCAGCAGGTGTTGGGTATTGATTGTAGTCACTGTACAATGAGGAACAAGGGGATAGATTTTTTTTTTATTAAATAAAAAAAAGAAAATGTGTAAAAAAGAATCATTCTGAGATGTGTTATGAAGTTTTATTTACTGGGGAAAGCATGGGATACATTCCTCATTTCTGACATTAAAAAACACCTCCTCACATCTGGATTCACAAATTAAAACAGAGGAAAAAGGGGACAAAAAAGGATTCCAAACAAATTCTTTCTAAAACAATGGGGTGAGCTAATACTTGTCTGGTAGTGCTATTTTTGAATTTATAAATCTCATCATTGAACAAACACCGATCTTAGGAATTGAATACTTGTTCCAAGGAAGAGTTTAAAATAGTATTATGGTTACGGTGTGAGCATTATCGTGAGACAAAAAAATGGCAGCTTTCATACATCCCTCACGGCAGATGTACTCCACAGCTTCTTCCAAAGAGATATTTTATGAGTTTCAGTTATAAATCTCTAAGATTTATGTAATGTAAATAGCAGAATGAAGGCAATGTAGATAACAGAGATTACCGTATAATAAATGGCATTGATGAGCTGCTGGCTTCCTGATAGGCAATTTTTTTTATACATTTCGACTTTGTCTGCTGGTCTGAAAATCACATGGCCAGTGCAAAGCCACCCATCATTTCATCATGATCACACTCTCGATAAAGTTTCACACACCCTGCCCTGGAAGAGGTATGTTCAAAATGTAAAAACTAACAAAACTGGTTTAACTTTCACAAAAATACATCAATCACACCAAAGTATATATCTATCCATCCATCTCTCTCTACACACACACACACACCACACACACCACACACAACACAACACAACACAACACAACACAACACAACACAACACAACACACACACACACACACACACACACACACACACACACACACACACACACACACACACACACACACACACCTCTTATTTTCTGTCATATAGTAAGATGAACATGGCTTGAGTTTTTGTCAAGCAAGCCTCAACGTCCTACTGACAGGGAAGAATTAAAGGGCATTTGAAGTGAAAATAAACTTCATTATTTGTAAGTGTAGTACAGCTGAGAAATAGAACATTTGTAGCACAGATAAGAGTCTTATATTGTTTCCAGTACAGGAATAGTTAAGAAACTTCAGTTGTTATCTATGCAAAAGAGCTTCTCTGTGCTCTCTGGCCAAGTTTGGTCAGCTACAGTGCTGTTTTCTGAAGCACTTATCCCATCCTGGGCCATATGCAATTCACTTTTTACTTAAATGTTCTCCTAAGTGATATTTTCCCATCTTTTCAAAAAAGTGCTTTTTAAGCTACCAGTAAGCAAGATTATACTCCGTATAATTTTGAAAGTACTTTTCCACCTTCTTTTTAGTACGTTTTTCAGTTTCAGAGTGCTAAAAAAAATCATTTTAAACAGAACATTAAAAATTATCTTTTAGGAGAAAACTCAGGTGAAAAAGTGAATTGCATATGGGCCTCAGTCTCTCTCTCAGGTCCATACGCAATTCACTTTTTCTCCTGAGTTTTCTCCTAGGACATAATTTTTCATCTTTTCTATACATGTAACCAGGGATGAGCTCACGAGTAGTGAGCTACTCGAATTTGTCATTAAAATAAGGCTTAATTGCCTCAGGTGTGCAGCTGGGAGACAAGGGGTTACTTTCCCAGAATTCTGACGGCTTCTAGGGAATCACGTCTCGCACGTTTCCTATTGGGCCTGTTGCAAGACTCACTAGTGCGTACTTCCTCCTTCCGGGTTGAAGGAGGAAGTGCATGCTAGTAAGTCTTGCAACGCGTCCCATAAGCCACGTGCGAGATGTGATACGCATTGAAGCCGGCGGATTTCTGGGAAGGTGACCCCTTGTCTCCCAGCCGCACACCTGAGGCAATTAAGCCTCATTTTAATGACGAATTCGAGTAGCTCACTACTCGTGAGCTCATCCCTGGTTGCATATGTAATGCTTGAGCAGAGGTGCAGCAAGCCTGGAATAAAGTGGATAGGGCATAGACAGACAGGAGCTAGGAGGAGCACATACAGACAACATATTGATTTTATGACTAGTGGCTCTAAGTCATGCTTTACAGCATTATTGGGCAGCACGGTGGCGTAGGGGTTAGCGCTTTCGTCTTGCAGTGCTGGGTCCCCAGTTCGAATCCCAGCCGGGTCAACATCTGCAAGAAGTTTGTAGGTTCTCCCGTGTCTGTGTGGGTTTCCTCTGGGCACTCAAGTTTCCTCCCAAAGCCCCAAAACATACAGATACCGTATATACTCACATATAAGCCGACTCCCCAACCTTTACCTAAAAAAACAGGGAAAAATGATTGAACCCCATATAAGCCAGGGGTAGGAAATGCTGGATTGGTGCAGGCCGCGTGATCCCTCCAGTGTGTCCCAGTATAGCTAGTATAGTGCCCAGTATGGGTAGGTAGTGCCTCAGTATAGCTAGTAAAGTGCTCAGTATAGCTAGTATAGTGCCTGGTATGGGTAGGTAGTGCCCCAGTATAGCTAGTAAAGTGCCCAGTATAGCTAGTATAGTGCCCAGTATGGGTAGGTAGTGCCCCAGTATAGCCAGTAAAGTGCCCAGTATAGCTAGTATAGTGCCCCAGTATTGGTAGGTAGTGCCCCAGTAGAGCTAGTTAAGAGCACAGTATAGCTAGTATAGTGCCCAGTATTGCTAGTATAGTGCCCAGTGTAGCCAGTAAAGTGCCCAGTGTAGCCAGTATAGTGACACAACAGTATAGTGACCCAACAAAGAGAGCGCTCTCCTGCCTCGTCACAGCAGCAGCGCCGGGCGCGCTGCTGTGATACACTTATACGCATGAGGGAGAGCGAGAGGGGAACTCGGATTAGAGGAAGCGGCCGCTGGCTGAACAGGTAATAGCAGCGGCGGCCGCGGAGGGAGGGAGCGGGCGGGCAGGGGCCGCGGACCACCACCCAAGATTGGCATACAAGCCGACCCCCGAACTTTTGGCCCCCTTTTTGGGGGGCAAAAATTCGGCTTGTATGTGAGTATATACGGTAAGTTAATTGGTTTTCCCCTAAAAAATTACAACACATACACATAGGACATATGACTATGGTAGGGACTAGATTGTGAGCTCATCTGAGGGGCAGTTAGAGACAAGACAATATATGCTATGTACAGCGCTGCGGAAGATGTCGGCTCTATATAAATACTAAATAATAATAATAATTGCAAGTACTTAAAGGGAACCTAAACTGAGAAGGATATGGATTTTTCCCTTTAAAATAATACCAGTTGCCTGACTCTCCTGCTGATCCTGTGTCTCTAAGGGCTCGTTTCCACTATTGCGAATCTGCATGCGTTGTCTGCATGTGGATTCGCACAGGCACAGCCAATACAAGTGGATGGGCCTGTTTCCACTTGTCCGAAGTGCTGAGCGTTTTTCTGTGCGAGAAAAATCTGCACAGCAGTGCCGTCAGAATTCGCTCCCAGCACACCGCTATGCGAATCGCACGCTATGCATTGAATAGGGAAATCGCATGCGTTTTTTCCCGCAATTTTGCATAGAAACTAATGTAAATGAACACAGGCAGTGACATGGTTAAAATCGCATATACCCTAACCTATGCAAAATCACATGCGAAAACGCGGCAAAAAACGCATGCGGAAACGCATTTGCATGCAATTTCATCAGCGGTGAATTACCGGCGATTCCGCACCGCAATAGTGGAAACGGGCCCTAATACTTTCACCCACAGACCCTGAATAAGCATGCAGATCAGGTACTCTGACTGAAGTCAGATTGGATTAGCTGCATGCTTGTTTCAGGTGTGATTCAGCTACTGTTGCAGCAAAAAGATCAGCAGAACTACCAGGCAACTGGTGTTGTTTAAAAGGAAACATCCATATCCTTCTCAGTTTAGGTTCCCTTTAAAGTGAACCGAGCACCATTTTTAGCACCCAGAGCATCTCAATAGCGCATGACAAATGCATACCAACAATATATCTCATTATTAAGATAAACTTCCATTTAATCTTTTATTTTACATTTAAAGTTTAACACTTAAGTTTTATTAGCCTACTTCAGCAAGCCTGCGCTCCAGCCAATCTGCCGAGAATTCAGACAGCTAAGGACTTAGAAATACCTTTTCATCAACAGTGGGGGTGGGTAATTAGGACATTTTTTTTCTAAGAGCTTATCTAGAGGGAATGTGTGAAGGTAGCATCTGTATCTTCTGTAAATAAAGAATGCGAGAAGGGGAGGGGAACAGGGCAGCTCCTATAGCTATTACAAGCCAGGAGACGTTTCAGGGTAAGAAAGGGTGCTTACCTAAGCCCACCGACTCTGCCAAAGTGTTCCAAATATGGTAAGTAGTACTCTTACCGTGCAAAAAAAATGCTATTTCTCTCTACATCTTTCTTATGGGTACAACTCTAGGACACTCAGTCAGTAAGCTAGTTGGAAGGTGAGGTGTTTTAATTTTAATTTATTTAACTCTTGGGCTTTTGGCATTGGGCCCATAAAAAAAGATTTAAAGAACTAGCATTTTTTTTTTTCATGGTTAGAGGAATACCATATTGGGGACACTTTGGCACAGTCGGTGGGCTTAAGCGCTTGTACTTATGCTATATACCGTGACCAAGAGCCACTATTGCTCTTTTTTCCTGTTGTGTGCTGCCCTTAAATTTAATTAGAGTAGATAGTAAAAATCTAACAAATGTGTTTATTTAATCTTATATGTATGTGTTTACATGTAAGGACAAAAGACAAACACTTATATTGCGCTTTTCTCCTGGCAGACTCAAAGCGCCAGAGCTGCAGCCACTAGGATGCGCTCTATAGGCAGTAACAGTGTTAGAGAGACTTGCCTAAGGTCTCCTGCTGAAATAGGTACTGGCTTACTGAACAGGCAGAGCTGAGATTCGAACCCTGGTCTCCCATGTCAGAGGCAGAGCCCTTAACCATTACACTATTCAACCACCCTGTAGAGGTATGTTAAATAAGAAAAACTATTGTGATAAGGGTCCTTTAAAACTTAACCACATACATTTTGCCATGTTTGGAAACTGTGCTTGTATCTAAGAAGTTAAACACTGTTCCCACACAGAAACAGTAATGGCGGTTTCATTTTTTCACCAGTCCCCGTAGTAACTAGTTTCTGCTTCCTCAGTCCTGACTGGGCCCTTATGAACGAAGGGAAATGATGATGTAGTCTGTGCTGATTTTCAACAATCCAGAGTGACTTGCACAGTACCCTGCAGCTTATTTTCCACCACAGCCATACACTTCTATGACAGATTGATGACATTCTACAACTCTGAGGTCATTTTTGTTTCCATAGGAATCTATGCTTTAGTTTGCAGCCATTTTAGGTGTCCTAGGCAGCTATTGTGTAGTTCTCAGGTACAAATATAGATGTGCTTTTAGTTCTCAGGTACAATTACAGACCTTATACAATACAATACAATAACATTTCTATAGCGCTTTTCTCCCATAGGACTGAAAGCGCTTAGGCTCTCTCAGATTCAGTAATTAGTAGGCTGAAGTATTCACACAACAAAAGTTATATTTCTGCAAATGCCAGACTGAACAGGTGGGTTTTCAGTCTGGATTTAAACACGTCCAGGGATGGGGCTGTCCTGATCTGTTGAGGTAAGGAGTTCCAAAACGTAGGGGCAGCATGACAGAAGGCTCTGGGACCAAAAGTTTCCAAGTGGACTCTGGGTATGACTAGATTATTAGAACCTGTGGATCTGAGAATGCGGGGATTGCTACGCAGCTGTAACATATCTTTCATGTATCCAGGGCCTAGATTATTCAGGGATTTAAATGTCAGTAGGCCGATCTTGAATAGGACCCTCCATTCTATAGGTAGCCAGTGAAGGGAATGCAGGACTGGCGTTATGTGGCAGTGACGGGGTTGGTTGGTTAGCAGTCTGGCAGCAGTATTCTGTATCAGCTGTAGGCGGTACAAGGCCTTTTTTGGAAGGCCAGTGTAGAGAGCATTGCAGTAGTCCAGTCGGGATGTGATGAAGGCGTGAACTAAGGTTGGCAGATCTTCTGGGGGTATGAGGTGCTTGCTTTCTTAGCTGCTTTTAACAGTCATATAATTATCAGGCTGCCTTCTATTCCCTCCCTCCCACCCACCAAGAAAAAAATAATAATCTTCTGCCAGTAGATACAGAGTATCTTTAGAAAAGTTACTGAAAAAAATATCTATGCTTCACCCCCTTTGTTGAAAGCCATGTAACCGAAATGGCTTAGCAGGGGGAAATGCGTGCCAACTCTTTCTGCTGCATGTGAGCTTGCATGGCTATCAGTACAGGAAGTTAGTTAGCCTTTCTTGATGTAAAGAGGGGGGGGGGGGGGTATATACTGCTTTTCTTTTTCATACATAAAAAAGCACTTAAATTCCTGTAAGAATACAAATTTTAATATTTAAATACATTTGTGTTTCAAAACGTCATGAATTAAAGTGTACCCGAAGACGCAGGGTGGGCAGATGGGACACAGGAGGCTTGTTCCCTGCTCCATGCCTGTGTCCCTACCCCATCTTCCCTCCACCCCCCCCCCCCAGCATTGTGACCCCTAAAATTGTCAACAAGCTGCTTGGCAATCTCAAAGGAAGATTTCTTACAGGAGAAGCACTCCTGCAAAACACTCACCTGGGGGTTAGGAAGGCCCCTTCCCCAGCTCTAATTTGGCTTCTCTCTCTCTCCCACCTTCCTGCTCTGTTTTGAGACAAATACAGAGCTGCAGCGTCGAGACACCAGGGGTCGCAGCCATGTTTGCGTGCATTTTTTTTAATCTTATGTCAACTGTGGAATGTAGCAGCGCCGGTAATTGCTGCTACCTGACCCAGCTAGCCCCCTCCCCCCCTCGATCAGGTACTTTTATTTTTTGTATAAAAATGCCCACTTCAGGTTCACTTTCAGTAAATATTTTTTTTAATAGCTACTTTATTTCAGCCCGGTCACAGAGAAAGCAATACAGTCCTATTTCTGTGACGGGAGGTATTTTTAAAGTTCAGATAATTTGGTGAAGGGTCCTTAATTTCAGTTCCTGGTGTAAGTGCATTGCCTGAATTGCTAGTATTATTGCCCCTGTTGAAAAGATCTACGCCCGGACAAACCAATTCAAAGAGGTTATCTCTTATAACTGAGGTCTTGCTGGCCAAACTTAATTAAGCAGGACATATGGACATCTGGTGATGAAGAAAACCCAGATGAAAAGACAAGTAATCCTTATTAACCGTGACAGGCGATCTCTCAGAAGCTGCTTTCAATCCTTATACGTAAGATTTGCATCAGAGCTCAACCGGCAGTGATTAAAAACGTAGAAATACACATAAGTGTAATAAGTGTTAATAATCAGACTGATTTTTTTTCCTTTCTCCTAAGTATACTGGCTTTACATGCACAATTTTATGTTGGGTAAATTTAATGTTAAACAGGATAGGAGTGTGTGCTTAATCCAAATCAGTTTAAACAACCCACACCTATATGTAATTAATTTGTTCTGAGTTATCTCCTAGAATATAATTTTCTTCTCTTTAAAGGAAACCTAAACTGAGAAGGATGTGGATTTTTCCTTTTAAAATAATACCAGTTGCCTGACTCTCCTGCTGATCCTGTCTCTCTAATACATTTAGCCACAGCCCCTGAACAAGCATGCAGATCAGGTGCTCTGACTGAAGTCAGACTGGATTAGCTGCATGCTTGTTGTGTGTGATTCAGCCACTATTGCAGCCAAAGAGATCAGCAGGACTGTCAAGCAACTGGTATTATTTAAAATGAAACATCCATATCCCTCTGTTAAGGTTCCCATTTAAGTAACTTTTGTGCACGGATCATTCCCACGCAGCAGTCCTCCACTGCCAGCAGCTGCCGGAGAGATCTGTAGAGGGCACACTTCTCTTGCGCAGACTAGCCTCGACTGGCAGAGCTAAAAGGACCAGATACTGGAGCTGCAGGCAGCGGAGGACGGCGGCATGGGAGTGATCCATGCACATGGGGCTGGAGGAAGCTTTTTGTCTTTGGTTCCCTTTAATTAACACAGACCTGAACAGAAACTCATCAGGTACCCCTGATCAGTCACAACTCCACCTGGTGAAACGCATAGGACAGAGCTAAAGGATGCACGTTCTACCTTACTCTAGGCCGGACAGCTCCCGCTGCCAGGTTGCAGAGAGACCTGAACAGAGCAACCTATTCGTGTGTTTTCATGCCTGTTTATACACTTTATCTTGTACATTTTTAATTACTTGGGGGCAATCTGCGATATTAAATTATGGCTTCACATTATGAGAAGTGCTTTGGCTTTCTATGAAAGGTTCGGGAATAAGTTTATTTCATGTGCTTGATAGTCAAGGAGCCTGCGGGTGAGCAGGGAGATGGGGGGGTACCCTTTCTGTGGTGGAGGCAGCCTACACAATGTGTGTCATGAACACAAGGGTGTGTAGTGGGGGTGATACCCACTATGGTCGTGCTCTCTATACCCATTTGTTTTAAGGTCATCTTAGATATATGATTAAAAAAAAATGTCAGGCCATTGTAGAGATCCAGCTGCATCGGCTCTATTTTTCCAATCATGGCCATCCCCACCTTTGTAACAGGTCTCGTCCCGGAAGCTGCATCGGCAATACTCCTCCAAACACAGCAGCCGCCTACTCTGCTTTGTGATTGGAGCCGACAGTCTCCCCAGTGGGACAGGCACCATCCTTACAGCCAATTATTGCTCTCGCTGAGCAGCAGTGACTTATCAGGCATGGTGCTGTGCTTTCAGTATTTAAAGAAATACGATCGATGTATGCATTTATTTTGACATGCTGTATGTTGTAGCACACATTAGGACAAGTACTAGGAGCAATTTGATTCCTCACACAGCTGTAAAATCCGCCGTCAGTTTTGGCATCAGTGTTGGATACAAAATGTATCTAAATACTGAGCTCCCAGAGGGCTAGACCATGTCTCTGCACAGGGGAGTTGCTATCAACTCCTCAGTTTATAGATCACCTTGCTGAAATAATCTTGTTGATATGGTGGTAAGGGGTTAAAGATTCTAGCAATGTGTGTATCTATGCTTCTCTTTACTGATAAAGATACTAATAATGCTAATTGTAGACAGTGGTCTGCCCCTCTCAGCAGCTTGTAAAGTGGATGCAGCCTGGAGTGAATCACCTCAAGCAGGCAGCCAGTCTGAGTGTAAACACAGACTAGTGTTATAGCTAGTTATATTCCAGCAATATTACAGCTCATTTAGTTACCTGTTACCACCTCAGATCAGCCTGTTTCTCCTCAGGTCTCCTGCATGCTGTGAGTGACACAGTGAAATATTTTTGTGAGCTGTGTGACAGAGTAACCAAGCAGCTCAGGGTGACCCAAACTACTATGAGCTGTGTGAGAAATGAAATTTTAAGCAGGGATAGTGAGAGAGAGACCTGGGTGAATAAATAAAGTGCCCCTAGCACTAGTGGTAATGTGTACACTAATATAGAGTATTAAAAAAAAGTCGTTTCAATCTATAGTATTCCTTTAACCTCCTTAGCGGTAACCCCGTGCTGGACACGGGGTAAGCCGCCGGAGGGTGCCGCTCAGGCCCTGCTGGGCCGATTTTCATATTTTTTTTTTTTTGCTGGACGCAGCTAGCACTTTGCTAGCTGCGCCAGCACTCTGAGCGCCGCCGGCCCCCGCCCGATCACCGCTATCTGTTGCGGCGCGCGCCCCCCCCCAGACCCCGTGCGCTGCCTGGCCAATCAGTGCCAGGCAGCGCCGAGGGGTGGTTCGGGACTCCCAATGACGTCCCGACGTCGGTGACGCCCGTTCTTTGAACGGGATTTCCTGATCGAAGCGGGCGGGGGGATGCCGCTGAGCAGCGGCTATCATGTAGCGAGCCCTGGGCTCGCTACATGATTTAAAAAAAATAAAAAAAATAAAATAAACTGCTGCGCTGCCCCCTGGCGGAATTTTTCATACCGCCAGGGGGGTTAAGGAACACCACCCACTGATATGTCAACTGCTGCTCAGCAAGAGCAGTGATTGGCTGCAATGACAGAGTCTGGTCCAATCGTGGAGACCATTGAGTCCAATCACAAAGCAGAGCAAGCAGCGGCCATGATTGGAGGAGCAGAGCCACTGCTGTGATTGGAGGAGCAGTGCCACTGCAGCTCCTGGATGGAGGATGAGCAAGTAATCAAGACTTATTAAAGAGACTCTGCAAAAAAAAAAAGTCCCCTGGGGTGTACTCACCTTGGTAGGGGGAAGCCGTCTCAGGGTCCCAGTGAGGATTCCCCCTCCACTGTAGCTGCAGGCAGTCCAGCGCTGGCTCCCCCACAGTGTCCAGGAATTCTCCCTCGACAAGGCTGACAAGCGCAGATTTATTTACCTTCCCTGGCTCCAGCAGGGCGATGTTGCTGGCAAACCGTACGGAGATAGGCAGAAATACCCAATCTCTGTCGGGTCCTGTCTACTATGCAAATGCAGGAGAACTGTACCAGCGCAGTAGAGCAATCGGGTATTTCTGCCTATCTCAGAGCGGAGAGGGGATACTGCGCCTGTGCTGGAGCCGGGGAGGTAAATATTTACATGCCCGCTGTTCGGAAGGGCACAACAAGACCGCCGTGGGACACAAGAGTATGGAGGAAGCCTCGATCGAATTCGGAGGCTTCCCCCCACCGCGGTGAGTACCCCCCAGGGGAACTTTTTGTAGTTACAGAGTTTCTTTAAAACAGATCGGGGGCAGATGATTTTGGCATTACAAAGTCGCCGCCGGTACAAGGGGGGCAAAGGAGGATATAAGGGGGACAGGATGTCATGGGGGGCAGAAATGATACAGGAGGACTCAAGAGGGACACAAGGAGGGTTTAAGAGGTAGAGGAGGACACAAGGAGGGTAAATGAAGGCTCAAGAGAGATAGGAGGACTTAAAGGGGCAAAGGAGAACACAAGGTGGACAAAGGTGGTCACAAAAAGGGGACACAAAAGGTACAAGGAAGGTACAAGGGGTAAAAAAGAGGTACAAAGGGGACATAATTAAGGGAAGAAGAGCCACAAGACACCCCTGCACCATGGAAGCACCAGGTTTTGAATTTTTTTTTTGTCCTATAAATCTAGTGGTCTTAGGGCCCGTTCAGACTGCAAAACGCGGACGGCCACGCATGCAGAACGCAACGCGTACAAACGCACGCTATCCGCGTTTGTGTGCGTTGCGCGGCTGATCCCATCACTGAAAAGTGAATGGGACAGCCGCGCGTTTTTGTTAAATCTGCGTGCAGCATGCGTTCCCGGACCGCATAGGTCCGGAACGCATGCAGTGTAAACATCAGACAGTGCAGTCTATGCACTGTCTGATGTCGTGCATGTCTGCCTCCTGCACGCGTTTCCAAAACGCGGCTGGAAACGCGTGCAGTCTGAACGGGCCCTTAGAGTCTTATGGTCCGAAAAATACGGTAAAACCTTGGATCACCTCTCCCAGGATCTACCTAGTAATTATAGCCATGGATGCCCTTTAACGCAAGGAAATCATCTAAGTCCTGATTAAATACAGTATACAGAGTTTGCCATAACTATTTCCTGAGGTAAGGTTTTCTAGATTTTACCCACTCAATGTGAAAGACCCCTTTTTAAAAAGATGGCAAAAACTTTTTTCCTCCATACACAGATAATGTCCCCCTGTCTGTTGTACAATCCTAGGGACAAAAAGCTCATCGGCTTTTGTATTGCCCTCTGATGTATTTATACACCAGCATCTATCCCCACTGATGTCTGTTCTCTGTGACCTGGTGTCATGTACATCCTCACGTAAAATGATGCTAGGTCACATGCAACAGGCACAAGTGGGAATGGTAAGACACAGGAGGGGCAAGCCAGCTGGATAAGCAAGTTAGCTCCACTGCAAGTACTCTGCAATGAAATGAGGCCCACTATTAACTTGGGGGCGGGGTGGGCAGTAAGGTTGCTGTCAATCTACTGCCGCACCTCCACCTGCCACCTTCTGAGTGAGAACTATCTAGATGCGATCATTTTAAAATATGATTTTGCAGAGCAATGGATTACCATTAAGATCGGGTGGTCATGTTGGGGCCTTAACCTGTTGTAGATTAGAGGACAGTGATTGGATCTGCTGCAGAAAATCTATCAGTGTATGGGCAACTTAAAGAGGACCAGAGATGAAGAATAAATAGATTTATATATACCTGGGGCTTCCTCCAGCCCCATAAGCCTGGATCGCTCCCACGCCGCCATCCTCCGCTGCCTCTGTTCGCCGGTACCGGGTCCGTAATTTCGGCAAGTCGATGCAAGCGCAGTGCGCTCTCTCCGTACTGCGCAGGCGCATGCGTACAAAGCCGGAGGGAGCCCCTGTGCATGCGAACAACTGGTCGCGTCTAGCGGAAATGACGGGACCCGGTACCGGCGATAGAGGCAGCGGAGGATGGCGGCATGGGAGCAATCCAGGTTTATGGGGCTGGAGGAAGCCCCAGGTATATATAAACTTTTTTTTAATTTTTAAGGACCCCCTCGTCTCTGGTTCCCTTTAAGTATGCTAATTTTGATTGGCCAGTGAATGACCAATTTTACCTTTTTCATTTAGTATGACTGCTTACCAACACAATCCATTCACAGCATTCAAAATCTGTTGATCCTCCTACTACATGGAAGTGTCAAAATTGAATGTTTGTACACACACCAAGCCAAATAACAGTATTTTAACACGTCTCTAGCATTAGTGTTAATAAACTCATTTTAACTATATTTCCTACCACAAGTTTTTCCCCCTCAAACCCACAGCAATTTTCACATCACGCTCCTCCTATTCATTCGCCAATAACTTTAGCTCTACTTATCCCACCAGAATAATTTATATATTGGGGTTTTTTTTGCCACAAATTAAACTTTATTTGGGTGGTACTTTTTACTAATAATTATTTTATGTAAAAAAAAAAATAATATGTTTGCAGGAAAGAAGAAAAAAATTGAAGCAAATCATTTTTTCTCATTTTTCAGACATTATAGTAGTCTTGTATTTCCGTATGCTGTATCAATATTTACATTCCCTTATTTGCAAAAGTAAGAGTAATCTACCCTCATGATATTAGATTGGCTCTGGCTCCACCCCATTTTCTGAATCTGAACCCCAGTCACTCAATGACCAACTGTACCAGGTTTGAGGCTTCTGCCATTAACAGTCCAAAATGGCAGCAATTTGAATCGAATATCTGGTCCCGGCTTGATGACATCATCAAGCCAGGACCCGGATATTAGGCATAGCTGGGCTGAATGCAGAGCGAGGATTGGGCTTCAGGATAGTCGCAGGAACGAGGTAAGGTGAGTGAGGCTGCTTGCTGGAGGATTTTTTAATGTTTTGTGCAGAGGGGGACAAATGACGGATCGCTGCAGTTGACTACTGCAGCAATTGTTCATGGGAGTGGGGTGGACTAATTGACTATAATGGAACATGTTCCCTTTCGCCAATTAGTAATGCAGCTGACAGTGCCAGGGGGTGCGCTCTGCAGCGCACCGGATCGTGCACAGCAGGGCTGCAAGCAAGTCAGTTTATCTAAGTCATGGTGGCTTGGAGGAAGCCACAGCTGACGTAGATATACTGAGCTGTGGAGTAAGTGGTTAAATTTTCATTGCCATTATGCTGGTATCAATAAGGCCTAAAACTTTGCTCAACATCTAAAAACATACAATTAACATTAACCATACCTAAATGTCAGGTCTAAATAAGGTTCCTAAACAGTTACGGGTAGTGAAGCAATCAATGACCTGTGAGGTTACAGTACAGTTGCGTCCCCACCATCTGAAAAGCCAGAGTGGGGGGGACGCAACTGTGAAAGAGATAGCGAGTGTAAAGGCGAAAAAGAGATGACTGAAGACTTCTAACTTCTGTTTCTAACTCCAATCAAAGAATTTCTTATGTAAAGGATTCAAAAGATTAAAAAAAAAAGTAGAGAACCCTAGAAAACGTGAGAATCGCCCCACCTCAACTTTTACCACTTCCCTACTACAGGTTATTTCCCCTTAAAAACCAATTTTCAAACATCCTGCTCCTCCCATTTGCCAATAACGTTAATGCTACTTATCACACCAAAAATAACAGCGATATACCCTTATGATATGCATATAAAAAAAAAAAAGTGTCCCTGAGGTAACTATTTCTGGAATTTATTTTTTAATGCTGCCACTTTCTTTTTTTTTTAACAGGTGTTTAACCTTTTCACCTCCCCAGCACGAGTATCTACATCCCTGTATTTACACAAATATAAACAAATACAAACACTTAGTTCTGTTTCTATTTTTAGAACACACTAACTCTGTATCTCCATCTTGTGGCCAAAAAGTAAAAACACATCCAAATACCCTATTATACACCTTCCCATATAAAAATGAAATACATTTTCATTATTTTTAAAAACCCTTCGAGGTGAAATGGTTAATTCTGGTAAATATGGAGGATGGGGAAATAAGGGGCTACAATGAATGGGGGATTTTTTAAAAATGTATTTTAATATATGTAGGTGTATCTTAATCTTTGGCCACTAGATGTCCCCACATGATCCCGTGTACTGAACAGTAAACAGTTAGTAGTGCAAAACTGTTTTTACTTTCACTTTGTAAATAACCACAGGCATCTCATTGATGCTGGTGCTCATTTACTAAAGGCACTTCGATAGGCTTTGGGAACATATGTTCCCAACAACCAATCAATACTCTGCCGTGAGGGAGGCACTGCAAACAGGCAGATATATGTATCTACGTCCCTGGTGCAGAAGTAAAGTCTACTGGGGCGTAGATAAACAATACAGTGGTGCGGAACAGGTTAAACTCTACTGGGCCCCTGTATTGGTTGAATTTCACAATCTGTAAATGTATACATGCCTGGTCTCATATTAACCATATTGCACCTGCCCCAGTCATGTCCTCCACTCCAAAAACAAGCAAAGGCTGAGACTACTTTCACCCTGACATGTTGCGCTGCAACAGTGTTTTTTGCTACTCAAAGCCTATGGGCAATCCACATAGCAACTGATACCCTTGTTAGAAGGTAGAACAAACAATGCAGTGCTAAAATTGCATGAGTTGATGTGCACAATACATGGCTATAGTAAATGCAATGCATGTTAATTTCTCCATGTTGACACAACTAGAACTATATTGGTCAATGAAAGGGCATGTTGAAGTACTTGCACATTTTTTTTAATCCTCAGATTTTCTCTGCGTCTGTTACATTGCATGTCACCATAAAAGTTTTCTTTTTACCTGCTTCCTGTGGAGTTACGTGCATGTGCATGTTATAACCCAATATAAGGCAAAGTTCCAGTGTGAAACTAACCTCAGGAGCTCACACAAAGGTAAGGATGCAGAGAGATGATCTACAGGTCCCTCAAATTTTCATCCAACTTGGCGAATCAGCTGGGATTTTTAGGATTATTCATTTATATAGAGATATCTCTACAGTGCTTTATAACCACACACACACAAAAAAAAAAACCTCAACTTAGTTTGCATCACTAATTTTCTTCAATATGGCTCACAATCTTATAATATGGGTGAAAGATGTGCTCTGGTGTATGTAAGATTATTTAAATACACATAAAAATTAAAGGGGAGGTAGCTTACCTCAAATACCAAAATCTTTGTAAATCATAGTCATGTATTTTCAAGCCAATACGGTGTATTGATTTATTCAATGGTTTGGTATATGATTGTACTGAGGAGTTCTAATGATTATTTTAGGCACGGTTATTGGCCTGAGGGTGCGAGCTTAGACCCGTGAAACGCTTAGCCTGTGCTTAATAGTAAAAATCTTTTGTGGTAACAAAGATTTTATTTGAGGTAAGCTACCTCCCTTTCTTTCATTTTTATGCATTTTTAAATATTTTTACATACACCAGGGTGCCTCTTTCACCCAAATTGTGCTTATATACCCTCCCAAAATATCCTGTTGGAGGGGTTCAGACAGACTGCATGTGGTTCACACCACCGAGGACAACTGTCGAGTTTTCCGAAGAGAGCGACAGCCACCAGGTCAGGTCCGGCTGGACCACGACGAGTGGAGTTGGGTTTATGGTCTCCACCTGCTTCTTGCGGTTGGTTGCCCCTCCAGCCTTTGTGAGTAGTTTTCATTTTACCACTCTATACAACTTTACTAAAACATATCACGCTATTGGGCTCCCGTCCTTTTTGTGTTTCCTGTGTCTTTTTCCGAGGGTGTCAAGACACCCCTACTGCACTACTTATGTTCTATTGAAGTCTATGGCAAGTCTAGAAGTCATTTATCCTTATGATATAATGAACTGTATGTGTAGTACGGATAATAGAACATTAGTAGCAAAGAGAATCATTTTTTATTTTCAATTACATAGCTTTTTCTTTATAACATTGCATCATTCTATCTAGGGCTGCACGATTTTAGGGAAAAATCGAAATTGCGATTTTTCTCTCAGAAATTGCAATTTCGATTTTCCCTCGATTTTTTTCACATCCTGCTTTTTCGCACTTTGGGGCAGTGGTGGTGGTGGGGGGGTTGGGGGTGTGTTGGTTCACCACGATCCGCAATGCCCAGTCCGCACTGCCCGGTTTGCTGTGTGTAATACCGTGCTTCTGGCCCCGCTGTGCGCGGATTGGCCAGAAGCAGTGAATATGTATAAGTGTTAATGAGCGGGGGGGCGGACCCACTCGAGCGAGCAGCCGGGCACATTCAGCATTACCAATCACTAGCTAGCAATGGAATGACGTCAGCGGTAGGCGGAGCTGTACAGAGCATACAGCTGCGCCTACCGCTGCCGTCATTCCATTGCTAGCCAGTGATTGGTAATGCTGTATGTGCCCGGCCGCTCGCTCGAGAGGGTCCGCCCCCCGCTCATTAACACCTATACATATTCACTGCTTCTGGCCAATCCGCGCACAGCGGGGCCAGAAGCACGGTATTACACACAGCAAACCGGGCAGTGCGGACTGGGCATTGCGGACCGTGGTGAACCAACACCGTGCTTCTGTGCGCGGATTGGCCAGAAGCAGTGAATATGTATAGGTGTTAATGAGCGGGGGGCGGACCCTCTCGAGCGAGCAGCCGGGCACATTCAGCATTACCAATCACTGGCTAGCAATGGAATGACGGCAGCGGTAGGCGGAGCTGTATGCTCTGTACAGCTCCGCCTACCACTGCCGTCATTCCATCGCTAGCCAGTGATCGGTAATGCTGTATGATGTGCCCGGCCGCTCGCTCTAGTGGATCCACCCCCCGCTCATTAACACTTATGCATATTCACTGCTTTTGGCCAATCCGCGCACAGCGGGGCCAGAAGCAAGGCAGACAGCGGACCGAAAAACCGAAAGTACTGATGATCAGCAGATCGTCTTGCCACGAACCGCGGTTTCGGTTTTAAACCGAAAAACCGTGCAGCCCTAATTCTATCATATCTGCAATTGCAAACTACGCTCTGTATTTTAAACAATGAAACGGAGCAGAGCAAGTGCCCCTTTCAACTCCCCTGCAGTAAAAACCTTTTCTGAAGCCGCCTCTGCCAGTTTCTTTGATATATAAGGGTTTCAGAAAATCTCCAACCCAAGTTGGGTCGAAGAGCTCAGAGAAGCTTATTTGCATAGATAAGTACTGAAGTTTCTTAACTCTTCCTATACTCAGAGGCGTAGCTAGGGCTTTCAGCGCCTGGGGACAAAGACTATTAATGCGCCCCCTAATGCGCGCCGCGCCGCGCCAAAAAGGGGCGTGACTATATAATAAATGTGGGTGTGGTTATGGGTGGAGCCAAATGTACAGGAAGTTAGAAGGCTCACGCTCACCCACCCTCCCTCAGTATGTACCTTCCAGCATGTTCCAAGACAAATTCAGCAATCATGAGCCCCCCCCATGAAGACAAATTCAGCAATCAGGAGGCCCCCAACATGACCAACTTAGCAATCATGAGGCCCCCAACAAGACAAATTTAGCAATCATGACGCCCCCAACATGACCAACTTAGCAATCATGAGGCCCCCAACAAGACAAATTTAGCAATCATGAGGCCCCCAACAAGACAAATTCAGCAATCATGAGGCCCCCAACAAGAAAAATTCAGCGATCTTGAGGCCCCCAACAAATTATGAGGCCCCCAACAAGACAAATTCAGCGATCTTGAGGCCCCCAACAAGACAAATTCAGCGATCTTGAGGCCCCCAACAAATCATGAGGCCCCCAACAAGACAAATTCAGCAGTCATGAGGCACATAAATAGACAGCATTTCACATAAATAGGCAGAATGCCCTCTTAATATGGTAGACACCTCTCACCTGGCAGCAGTTCCCCAAAATACACTCAATCCGACAGCAGTGGTTCCCCAAAAATAGGTAGCCCCAGGTCTATAGGTGTCCCCAGAATAGGTGGCCAGCAGTATAGATGTCCCCAGAATAGGTGGCCAGCGGTATAGATGTCCCCAGAACAGGTAGCCAGGGGTAGAGATGTCCACAGAACAGGTAGCCAGGGGTATATGTGACCAGTATATGTATCTAGGTGTATATGTGCCCAGTATATGTAGCCAGGTGTATATGTGTCCAGTATGTGTAGTCAGGGGGTATATGTGCCCAGTATATGTAGGCAGAGGGTATATGTGCCCAGTATATGTAGGCAGGGGTATATGTCCCCAGTATATGTAGGCAGGGGGTATATGTCCCCAGTATATAGAGGCAGGGGGTATATGTCCCCAGTATATGTAGGCAGGGGGTATATGTCCCCAGTATATGTAGGCAGGGGGTATATGTGCCCAGTATATGTAGTCAGGGGGTATATGCACCCAGTATATGTAGTCAGAGGGTATATATGCGCCCAGTATATGTAGTCAGGGGGTATATGTCCCCAGTATATGTAGGCACGGCGTATATGTCCCCAGTATATGTATATTTTTTGGGAGGGGAGCAGCGCATAGAAGAGGGAGAGCTGTGAGCAGCGGTGGAGAAGGGGGGCCATCTCCCCCCTCCTCTCACCTGAGGTGCTCTCCCTCCCTCGCTGTCCCCTCCACAACTAATGTCCGTCCGGGTGGCTGGCAGCGGCGGGCGGGACTTAGCTGCATCTCGTCGCAGCGCCGGATGGATCTGCCGCTACTCTCTGGTCTAGTCCAGACCAGAGCAGTGGCTGCAGGACCCGAACTTCCGGCGCTGGAGCGAGACGGAGGTGAGTCCCGCCCGCCGCTGCCAGCCACCCGGACGGACATTAGTTATGGAGGGGACAGCGAGGGAGGGAGAGCACCTACGGTGAGAGAAGGAGGGGGGAGATGGCCCCCCTTCTCCACCGCTGCTCACAGCTCTGCCTCTTCTATGTGCTGCTCCCCTCCCAAAAAAAAAACAAAAAAAAAAACCTCTGCAGCTCAGCTGGGCGCCCTCGGGGACTCGGGGCACCTGTCCTACCCCGACCCCCCCTAGCTCCGCGTCTGGGTGTGCCAGGGCCCTTCAAGAGATATCCCATCACTTTACAGACAGCAGAAAGCAATGAAAAACCTTTCAACGTGGATACAGCAATAGCAACTTCAACAACAAAATTCATAAAACTTTTTAGTTCTATTTTTTCTCCCCATAGGAATGAAAGCGTATAAACTCACATAAAACTATAATCTATAACATGCGAAGTGATATATTACCATTATATTTTATGTAAAAAGTGGACGCAAACATAAGCCGTCCTGACCACAGACCACCATAACTGTTTAGGCTTAGGCTCCCACCGCGCACTTTGGTCCTGGGCTCAGCTCAGCTTCACCTAACCTGGGCCTCCACGCTCACGCTGTCTGCGGCCGGCTGCCTGTTTGTTTAGCCTCGCTCTAGGGATGGCTGGGGCTCAGGGGCCGCTGGGCTGGGCTCGCTGGCGGCGCCTCTTCCTGTCTTCCACTGACTTGCCGGCTGCCGCTCTGCGCAGCGTTCCACTAGTATATGGACGCTGCGCGGCGGTGCGGCGCCGGCAATCATCACGTGTGACGTCAGTGACGTCACTCGCTGAGTGGGGATGGGGGAGATCCGGCCCGGCGGTGAGCGGCTGAGCGCTGCGTAGCAGCGTATGATAAATAAATTAATTTAAAAAAAAACCCACTGCAGCTGAGGAGCTGGCGGCGCCATCGGGGACCTAGCGCCCCGGGGCACTTGTCCTACCCCGACCCCCCCTAGCTCCGTGCCTGCCTATACTGGAAACAATATGAGACTCTTCTTTACTATTACTGTTCTATTTCTTAGCTGTAGTACACATACAATTCATCATACGTTTATTTTCACTTCAGACACCCTTTAAAAGTAGACAGAGCTGACTGACGGAACCCGGTTCCCGAAGCTGCAGGCAGAGGACAACGGTGGCGTGGGAGCGATCCAAGCGGATGGGGCTGGAGGAAGCTCCAGGTGTGTATATTTTTTTTTACTTATTTGACGTCTGGTACACTTTAAGGGATCCACAAGCCATAAACACCAAAGGTCAGCACCACAAAGTAAAATATAGCTCTTATTAGCTCAAACAAGTGTCAAGCAGAATGGTCAGTAGCGAGTGACTGCGGTTTCTGGATCTTTGTCAAACTACTCTTAGCCAAAGCAAATGAAGTACAAAAACTATTCTTTCCCTTTACACTTTGGATGTACTAGAAAAATTCAGGGCAATTTTTCCAGTACGAAAGAAAAAAAAATTAATGCTAGGAATTAATCTTAACCTAAAACCTGTACAATTAAAGAGGAAAAATCTTGGAGATCTATGCAAATTAAATACATTTATTGTATAAGCTATTTACTTAAAAAGTAAAAATTTGTATTTCAAAAGACTGATCGGAAACTTGGCGAGTCACTTAACACCAGTCTACGTTAGTACAGCAATACATTTTGCATGAATTTAAGATATGTAGTTTAGGATTGCTGTTAAACTACTTTGCAAAGTTGCTAATTGCTTTGCCTTTCGAATGTCAGATTATATTCATAACAAGCACTGAGGCCTGAGGGCAGGTTTACGAAATACCAATTTATGTAAAACTGCAAGCGGTGTTGATTCTTATACAGTATTGTAAAACATTCCATAGACACTCTTTTTAAATCGGTGGATTACAGACTATGGCACACAAGCTTGGATGAGGGAATAATGAAGCAGTAGCAAACTGTTTGGCAGTGACCAATATTCACATGTGGTGTTGAAGTACTGGTCATTCTAGATTTAGTCTATTTTTGCTTACTCAAAAACACTTGATTGTTTCTGATCATCAAATAAAAAGTTTAAGCAAAAAGATAACTTGCATAAATATTACATGTATTTTTTGAATGCACGTTTAATGTATGGAAGGAACAAGGTTACCAACACCCATATCACAATTAGAGCATTTAAAGAGTCACTGAAAAAAAATTATGATATAATGAATTGGTTGTGTAGTATGGATAATTACTAGAACATTAGTAGCAAAGAAAATATTGTCATTTTTATTTTCAGTTAGTGTTTTTTTATAACATTGCATAATTCTCTAATATTTGCAGTTTACACACTACTCACCATTCTAAATGAATTTACAGAGAAGGCCAGTGAACTATTGACCTGTCCTCTGGCGAGAAAAAGAATAGTGTGACTGACAGTTGAGATAACAAGCTTCAGAAGACAGAGCTCTATGTGACTTTGAAAGTCATGGAGACCAATGGCTCTTTTGCATAGATAACAAAAAGGAGTTTCTTAACTCTTCCTGTATTGGAAACAATATTAGACTTAGGTCTCTGCTCCTAATGTGTTATTTCTTAGCTTTACTACACATACAAATCAATTTTTTTTTCACTTCAGTGTCTCTTTAAATGCACCTCTAGCTGATTTTGATTGACCTTGTTCCAAACTGCATAGTTTACATTTAATCTGCACACAAATTAGAGTTGCATCTCATTGGCAATTTCTATTTTGTAATTTTCACTAGAGAGCTGAATTGATGCTTCCCTCAAATGTAGCATTTGCCCATGCCCTGAAGCCACACTGCATTCCCCATGAGTACACCACCTCCATGCTTGTAGGCATGATGGCTTCATTGTGGTAAGCAAGGTTAGCATTATGCCATATGTAATAAGACCATGTCCACTTTTGACTCATCAGTCCTCAGCGTGGTAATTGATATGTTTTTGACAAACAAGCTTTCATGTTCCTATTGTTTAACTGTGGTTTTTGCCTTACAATTCAAACAGAGATACCATTTTGAACTATGTCTTTAATGGTAGAATCATTAACAGTTACATGAAATGAACTGAGAGGAGCCTGCAGTAAAAGAGATGTTTGTTTGGGTCCTTCTGTGGCTTTCTGGACGTGTTGAGTTCTCTAGTGGAACGTCTATGCAAGCCACTCGAACAGATTTACCACTTTTAAAAGATTTCTCTGCTAGGAGATGATGCCTCACAGTGGTTTACTGAAGTCATGGTCTGAAGTGGTTTAGTAAGCTTTCCTGATTTCTGCATCTTATTTAAATAAAGAGCGTAACACAACTCTGGGTGGTGCCGGTTCTTTGATTCTACCGACTTCTACTTGTCAAACTTCAGCTGGTCTCCTAGAATTCATTTTAAAATTGTGTGTATGGCTTGTTGTGACTTTTTGGTCAATTTCACATTAGTGGAAAGCTCCAGTGATGTTCTCATACCTAAATGACAATTCGGTTTGATAATGTAGGCAACTGGTATGTCTTGTTCAATTTACCCCACTACCATCAAAACTGGAATCACTGGTTGAATGAGTGACTAGTGGCAATTTCTTTAAGTAATTGGGTTGTCTTTTGCAACATACTAAATTTGTTTGAAGCTCAGAAACAAATCATTGTTTTGAATAAACAATGACTAGAAATGGGACTGGCATTGAATGACTGTATACATACACTATGCTAACTTTGTGCTTGTGCAACATACCAAGCTAGTCAAAAAGGCTTTAAGAAAATTTTTTTCACAGAATTTCTTTTCCAAGCCATGCTAATAAAAAAAAAAAAAAAAAGTATAATGAACAGAATGGTTTCTGTATGAATAATTCTAGAACACAGAAACAGGACTTTTGTAATGACCCCCAAGTAACCTAAAATCTATTTTGCAGGTTGAAGATAAGAACAAATCATGTAAAAAAGGGACAAATTGAAAATGGTTTTCTGTTCAATTTTAAATGCTCAACTCAAATAAGGCTGTATGGAGTACAGGATTATTGGTACTTTTCCGTTAGCCTGGCACATCCGATAGGTGGCGCTAATTACATTAACAGTCACATAGCGAAAGTGTAACTTGGAATAAATAATGTAATGTAATAGGCACGTAACAAATCTCTCTCTACTATAGAACACTGGCAGCCGGGGGACACGCGTGCCCCCGAGAGTCGTTCTTTGCAATAGCAGTACAATAGCAGTCGCAAGAAACAAGCAGAGCGGGGAGGCTGCAGACATTGCTTCTGCCAGCACCCGCTCTGCAAGAACGAAAGGCAGGATTACCGTGCCGCGACGAACGACCCGGCTACCAGTGTTCTATAGGAGACAAGGGGGAGGAGAGCGAGAGCCGAAGCTGGCGGCTTCATCTGTTACATTGCCGCCGGCTTAATTTAATGTACTTCTGTTACGTGCCTATTAAATTACATTTGTTCCAAGAAACACTATTGTTACGTGACTATTAATGTAATTAGCGCCACCTATCGGATGCGCCCGGCTAACGGAAAAGTACTGGATTATTACGGTTACGTTTTAGCAAAGTCTTACAGTACAGACAATTGCACATGATTGACAAAATTTATATAATGGGAATGAGCACAAAAGAGGCCCAATATTTCACCTACATTACAACAGAAATAACAAAGGAGGTGGTCTGCTCCCAATTTTAATTATCATTCATGTAACATGTGCATAAAAAGCAAATGAATCAATGGCAGACAAAAAAAAAATCATGAAAAAAAAAATACACTTACAGGAAATGTAAATGGTCAAATGTACAGAATAATTAAATGCTATCAAACTAGTTGGATTTAAATAAAAACGTGATTTGCCAAGTCCACAAACACCCAAAAAGGAGTGGACTAATTGCTACTTGAAACGAAAACTACAGTGTCCCTCCTTCTGGTGTGACTTTTCTAATAAATGTCTTCAACAGTCTGAGCTGCAGAGGAACGGTAGAGGAGCCTGTGCATGCCCAATGGAAGGCAGGTATGTCCATCAAACAGGACCTTGACATGCAGAACAACAAAAGAGAAATTCCAGTTTTGCATATTTTTAGCAGTTTGACAAGAATGTAAATGGTAAAGAAATTTTAGGGGAGGAACACTCACATCATGTCCATCCATACAGAAAATAAATTACACAAATAGTGTGAAATGTTGAGGTCCAGCAGTTGACTAATGGACCAACACATGAAAAAGTGTGAATTAGCTTGACAGCTTCACGTTGCAATCCATGTTCACTCTCTCGACACTTCAAGAGGCCCTTTTCTTGTGGTATGAAAAATCCAGCCTCATAACAGCGTCACAGACCCAGTCTCCAAAATGTGAATCCATTTCACACGTGTCTTTTCATAGGGTCTCACATAGGGTCAATAGGGTCTCACAGCTGTCTGCTCAGCTTCTGAGCTTGCCTTTCCTTGGCTTCAAAGGCAAACTTGGTATCCTGAAGTTGGCCAATGGCTTCTTTGGCCTCCTGCATGTCTTGAGTAATCCGGGTGTACTTTTGAGCCAAGTCCTTGTTCTCTTTCCGGAGGTCTTGCACCAGTTGGGTGACCTCCTCTGTTTGCTTGGTACAGTGACCCTTCAGTTGCTCTACTTCAGACAACATAGCCTCCATGGTCTTCACCAGGGAGTCTAGCTTCTCTTTAGACATGATGCTGTGATTATTTTACTGATCAAGAACGATGGACAATTTTTGAACAGAAACAAGTGATGCTCTGTGTGTCTGGCAATCAAATTGCTGCCTTCTAAAACCATAATTTATAGAGTCTGTGTTCTCTCGCTTTACATCATCACTAAGCTTCTTTCCTAGGATAATCTCCATCCTCTACGCACAGTGGAATAATCCAGTAAGATCTGAGCATTATGCTGACTGTTACACATGTAGTGCAACGTATGTCATTAGTAATGATTGAACATGATGAACCTTTCGCCCCCATACACATTTTAATCTACTCACATATAGATACATTATACACCCAACTTAAAAAAAAAGGTTTAGCTAAAAAACAAACAAACAAAAAAAACAACAACTACCAAGTAAAAATCACTTCTCAAAAAAAAGTTTTGAAGAACAATTTTAAAATCTTGCCATAGTGCACAAGTACAGTACAATTTAAAAGTGAACCAGAGACGAAGCACCCTCATGTATTTTATCATATCTATCAGTGGGAACATTAGAGAAAATACTTACCCTGCTCTGTTATTCTTCACTGCTCAGCCTGCTTCTAATCAGCCTTGATAAAATCCCTGACTGAGCATTCAGTCTGGCTTTGCACAGGAATCATTATAGCTGAGTCTGTCTTTTCTGAGGTCTTTTCAAGAGAAAGCCTGCCCCCTTGTGGCTCTGCTATAATGACTTAGCTATAATGATTACTGAGCAAAGCCAGACAATGTTCAGTCGGGGATTTTATCAGGGCTGATTAGAAGCAGGCTGAGCAGTGAAGAATGATAACAGAGAGCAGGGTGGGCGTTTTCTCTAATGTTCCCACTGATATATCTGGTAAAATATATGAGGGTGCTTCGTCTCTGGTTCACTTTAAGCAAGTTAAAACCTAAAAATGTCGATTTGCAGGGGAAAAAAAACAGAACAAATCGCCCATTTCAGGACAACCCGCAAACAGAATTAAAAAAGGTAATGTTAAAAAAGTTTACTAGCGATGCATTAGTATATGCAGAGAGGAAGAAAAGAAAGTTTTAAATTTAGCACTGATATATACAGTGCTGCCCATAATTATTCATACCCCTAGCAAATTTTGACTTCTAGTTACATAGTTATTTGGGTTGAAAAAAAAAAAAAAAAAAAAAAAAAAAAAAAAAAACATACGTCCATAGAGTTCAACCAGAAAAAATACAACACCAGCTTGCATATCCCTGTTGATCCAGAGAAGGGCGAAAAACTCTTACAAGGCATGGTCCAATTAACCCAAAAAGGGAAAATAATCCTTCCCGACTCCAGATGTCAATCAGATAAAATCCCTGGATCAACACCACTTTACCACAATACTTTTATTCAACCAGGAAGTAATTTTTTGACGGGAAATGACATAGGTGTCTTCTAAAATATAATAAGACAATGTACAAGAGGCATTATTGTGGGAAAAAAAACATTTCTCAGCTTCTATTTACATCTGAGCAAAAAGTGTCCAAGTCCAAAATTATTCATACCCTTCTCAATCAATATAAAAGTCTTTATACAGCAAATTCTTCCTATAATTGCAGACCAGCTTTTTGCATGTCTCCACAGGTATTTCTGCCCATTTAACTTTAGCAATGAGCTCCAAATCTTTCAGGTTGGAGGGTCTGCTTGCCATCACGCTGAACCTTAGCTCACTCCACAGATTCTCAATTGGATTCAAGTCAGGACTCTGGCTGGGCCACTTCAAAACGTTAATGTTGTTGTCTGCTAACCATTTTTTCACCACTTTTGCTGTGTGTTTTGGGTCATTGTGATGCTGAAATGTCCAGTGGTACACAAGGCCAAGTTTCTCTTCAGACTGCCTGATGTTGAGAATCCTCATGTATTGCTCTTTTTTCAAGGTGCCGTTTACTGCGATTAGGTTCCCACCACATGTTTGACAGTGGGGATAGTGTTCTTTGGGTTGAAGGCTTCTTTTTACGCCAAATGAAGGAAACGTCATTGTGACTAAATTAGATTTGTGTTTCATCGAACCATAACACAGAAGACCAGAAGTCTTCTTTGTCCAGATGAGCATTTGCTAAGACAAGCTTTTGTGTGCCTTATCTGGAGAAGTGGCATCCTCCTTGGTCTGCATCCATGGAACCCAGGAGTGTGCAGTGCCCGTTGGATTGTCTGCTTGAGACATTGCCACCAGCAGAGCCCAGATTCAAAGAACATGAGAAAAAAAGTCTGGCACTATAGTGTTTATTGTACAAAAAGATGTCACATAAAGTGAATTAAAGTGCATCAGCAGGCATGATATACATTGATTGATCATGCAGGAAGAAAAACACATACCATCATGGTGTCTTCAAACTCGGCTGGGTACAGGTGGGAGGCAGCGGTAGTGGGTGCCACTAGGTGCACGGCCTAACGACCGTTTCGCATGGCTTGCGCCAGGCTTTATCAAAGGTAAAGTGTGCAACAGTGCTGGAAAGGCAGCGAAGCGTTTTTTTTTCTCATGTTCTTTGACTGCTACAGAACTCTCCTTTGGCAGTCTTGAGCACATAGTGTACTGAGTACTATTTCTGTTTGTGACTTTATCACTCCGAGTGCCTGCCTGCTCTCCCATACATTAGAGCCCAGATTCACCAGGATTGCCTTGGTGGTGGATCCTTGGATTATTTTTCACCGCTCTCATTATCCTCCTGGCCAGCACAAGTGTCACTTTAGGCTTCCGACCACGTCCTCAGATTTTCCACAGTTCGGAATGTCTTGTATTTTTATGCTGTTTTTCACCTGTTGAGTTGATTAAAACAGCTGTTCCCAATTAACCAGGGGAATTAGAATGCTGTAGAACAGCTTGTACTATTTGGAATGGTATAGAACTTTGGATTTTCCCACAGACTGACATGGGTATGAATAATTTTTGACTGGACACTTTTTTGCTCAAATGTAAATCAAAGCTGAGAATTATTTTTTTTCCACAATAATGCCTTGTACATGGTCTTATCTTTTGGGAAACGCCTGTGTCATTTCCTGGCACAAAATTACTTGCTGGATGTTTAAAAATAAGCTCTGACTTGAGCGGGTTGCTGGGGGAATCTTTGTTGGTGGGGTGGAGGTTTTGATTGTACATTATGTAAATAATAACTATGCTGTGTTTTATACACTCCTGACGACGCCTCTTTTTGGGAGGTGAAACAATTGTTGAGTTACACTTCTGGGTAGTTACTATTGCACGGTTCACACACCCCTATGGTGAATATATTCCTCACCCAGCTACCTTCTGTGAAGGCATACTTATCCCCTGTGGGGATCATTTCAGCACAGTGGCATTTATATACCAACAGAGATACATAGGATTTCAGGAGCACACACTGACATTGATGATCATGTGGGATAGCTACACCCCAAGATAGACTTATCTGGGGGGGGATCAGCAAAGACCCCTACGGGATCATTCATTCAGCTGATAAGCTGCCAGTGTGTGCAATAAAGTTTGTCCTTTTGTATATAAATATCTGATTGGTGCCTCTGTACTGCGAAGAATCCAAAGCAAATCCCTTTTGCAGTTAAAGTGCACTCATGACTGTGAAATAGGGAAAAGTTTTAAGTAACTTTATTTATGTACCTGGAGGTCAAGCCAAATTGGGCAACGTGTGATATTCATTCATTTACCTGTACAAGCGATTCGGTAGTGAGATGTTTAAAAATAACCAAGTCAACATTTTCCAGGGGTATGAATAATTACGGGCAGCACTGTATAGTACAGGAGATAGATTATAATTAATATATATATATATATATATATATATATATATATATATATATATATATATATATATATATATATATATATATATATATATATATATATATATATATATATATCATACACCAAGGGGTAAGCAGCACAAACCGTATTTTACGCAGCACTGGAGGTCCCCAAACTCCATAAGAAATATATAATTACAGAGGGGCTGCAGCGCACAACAGGAAAACAGTGACAGGGGCTCTTGGTTATGCTTTAACGCGCTTAAGCTCACCTTCTGCGCCAAAGTGTCCCCGATCTGGCGAGTCCTACTCTACCATGCAAAATGCCAGTTTTTATAAGCAGTCTAGTGGGAACTAAACCAAAAAACCAAGAGTCAACTAAATGGGAAAAAAGGTGATTAAAAACAACTTACTTTTCACTAGCTACCAAATGAACGCTCTGAACATGTGCAATGCACTCATTTATATGCTTAACAGTGCTAGAGGTGGGCATGGTTATGCAAGCTCACAGGGGAAAATTATAAATAAATACCAAGGGGTAAGCAGCACAAACCGAATTTTATGTAATTCTATGCAAAGCATGCACGCAGCACAGGAGGTCCCCAACCTCCATAAGAAATATATAATTACAGAGGGGCTGCAGCACACAACAGGAAAACAGTGACAGGAGCTCTTGGAAATGTTTTTCCCCATTTAGTTGACTCTTGGGTTTTTGGTTTAGTTCCCATTAGACTGCTTATAAAAAGTGGCATTTTGCATGGTAGAGTAGGACTCACCAGATCGGGGACACTTTGGCGCAGTTGTTGAGCTTAAGCGCGTTAAAGTGCAACCAAGAGCCCCTGTCACTGTTTTCCTGTTGCGTGCTGCAGCCCCTCTGTGTGTGTATGTATGTATGTATGTATGTATGTATCTCGTACATACATTATATATATATATATATATATATATATATATATATATATATATATATATATATATATATATATATATATATATATATATATATATATATATATATATATATATATATTATGATTTCTTCATCAATTCATTTTTGCTGGATCTTCTTTTAGTGAACAGAAGCTCTGGAAAATGGGACAACAAAAATATACAGAGAATTTCAACAAACCACCTGGTAAGATTTACTGACAAATTTAGAACCAGAAATGCTATTTTCAGCAATCCTTTAAAGCATATTATATATAAAAAAAAAAAGTGTACACAGAATTTTATGGATTATGCAACTGTAATGCTGGGAATACATGATATTTTTCAGTCGATTTACTGTCCGATCTTATTTTCGATCGATTGTCTTATCTTTTATCAACTTCCATTCACTTTTATGAGAAATCAATCAGAGAAATGATCGAAAATAAGATCGGACATGTTGGAAATTATTTATCGAACTATCCATGTGCTGAAAAAACTTATGGGGTATTCCCAGCATTAAGTAGTTACATTTTTAGCATTTTTTTTCCTGGCGAACTGATAATACATCCGGGGGCGTAAAGGTGGCTCGTTTGTACAGTATGCCTCTAGCTTATTCATTTCACTCAGCCATTCCAAGCCAATTTGCGTAGACAGCCATTTCAGACTTAGAGAGGAACTGTAGTGAAAATTACCGTATATACTCGCAAGCAAGCCGAATTTTTCACCCCCCAAAAGTTGGGGGGGGGGTCGGCTTGCTTGTGAGTCATGGGTAGGTGGTGCCCCTCTCCGCTCCCCCCGCTGCTATTACCTTAGGCGGCGCCGCTTCCTCTATCCCCGTCCTGCTCCGATAACTAATTCACAGCAGCGCGCCCCTCGCTGCTGTGATGACAGAGGAAACCATAGAGAGCGGTTCCCATAGTAACGGCATCGCCGCTACAGGAAGCCGCTCTCTATGGTTTCCTCCGTCATCACAGCAGCGAGGGGCGCGCTGCTGTGAATTAGTTACTGGAGCAGGACGGGGATAGAGGAAGCGGCGCCGCCTAAGGTAATAGCAGCGGCGGCCGCGGGGGTAGCGGGGAGGGGCACTAACTACCTACCCACCCACCTACCCATACTGGCACTATGCTAGCTATACTGGGGCACTATGCTAGCTATACTGAGCACTACAGGATCTTCTCAAAAAATTTGCATATTGTGATAAAGTTCATTATTTTCTGTAATGTACTGATAAACATTAGACTTTCATATATTTTAGATTCAAATACACACAACTGAAGTAGTTCAAGCCTTTTATTGTTTTAATATTGATTATTTTGGCATACAGCTCATGAAAACCCTAAATTCCTATCTCAAAAAATTAGCATATTTCATCCGACCAATAAAAAAAAAGTGTTTTTAAAACAAAAAAAAAGTCAACTTTCAAATAATTATGGTCAGTTATGCACTCAATACTTGGTCGGGAATCCTTTTGCAGAAATGACTGCTTCAATGCGGCGTGGCATGGAGGCAATCAGCCTGTGGCACTGCTCAGGTGTTATGGAGGCCCAGGATGCTTCGATAGTGGCCTTAAGCTCATCCAGAGTGTTGGGTCTTGCGTCTCAACTTTATCTTCACAATATCCCACAGATTCTCTATGGGGTTCAGGTCAGGAGAGTTGGCAGGCCAATTGAGCACAGTAATACCATGGTCAGTAAACCATTTACCAGTGGTTTTGGCACTGTGAGCAGGTGCCAGGTCGTGCTGAAAAATGAAATCTTCATCTCCATAAAGCTTTTCAGCAGATGGAAGCATGAACCCACTTTTGAACCAGAAACAGCGGCAGAAGCGCCTGACCTGGGCTACAGAGAAGCAGCACTGGACTGTTGCTCAGTGGTCCAAAGTACTTTTTTTCGGATGAAAGCAACTTTTACATGTCATTCGGAAATCAAGGTGCCAGAGTCTGGAGGAAGACTGGGGAGAGGGAAATGTCAAAATGCCTGAAGTCCAGTGTCAAGTACCCACAGTCAGTGATGGTCTGGAGTGCCATGTCAGCTGCTGGTGTTGGTCCACTGTGTTTTATCAAGGGCAGGGTCATTGCAGCTAGCTATCAGGAGATTTTGGAGCACTTCATGCTTCCATCTGCTGAAAAGCTTTATGGAGATGAAGATTTAATTTTTCAGCACGACCTGGCACCTGCTCACAGTGCCAAAACCACTGGTAAATGGTTTACTGACCATGGTATTACTGTGCTCAATTGGCCTGCCAACTCTCCTGACCAAAGAATCTGTGGGATATTGTAAAGAGAAAGTTGAGAGACGCAAGACCCAACATTCTGGATGAGCTTAAGGCCGCTATCGAAGCATCCTGGGCCTCCATAACACCTGAGCAGTGCCACAGGCTGATTGCCTCCATGCCACACCGCATTGAAGCAGTCATTTCTGCAAAAGGATTCCCGACCAAGTATTGAGTGCATAACTGAACATAATTATTTGAAGGTTGACTTTTTTTGTTTTAAAAACACTTTTCTTTTATTGGTCGGATGAAATATGCTAATTTTTTGAGATAGGAAATTTGGGTTTTCATGAGCTGTATGCCAAAATCATCAATACGAAAACAATAAAAGGCTTGAACTACTTCAGTTGTGTGTATTTGAATCTAAAATATATGAAAGTCTAATGTTTATCAGTACATTACAGAAAATAATGAACTTTATCACAATATGCTAATTTTTTGAGAAGATCCTGTATACTAGCTAAACTGGGGCACTTTACTAGCTATACTGAGCACTATACTAGCTATACTGAGCACTATACTAGCTATACTGAGCACTATACTAGCTATACTGAGCACTATACTAGCTATACTGAGCACTATACTAGCTATACCAGCGTTTTTCAACTAGTGTTTTTCAACACTAGTGTGCCGCGGAACGTTGCCTGGTGTGCCGTCCTCTTATCCCCCCTCCCGAACGTCCCGGCGGCCGCCGCTGCTATTACCTTAGCAGCGGCCGCTCTCCCCTCTCCAGCGCATCTGTTTATTCTAGCAGCGTATCTCCGGCTGCTCTGTGTGATGCGCAGGAGGCAGGGCTCGGTTTCCATAGTAGCGGCGATACATATCGCCGTTACAGGAAGCCACTGCCCTGCTTCCTTCCGCATCACACAGAGCAGCCGGAGATATGCTGCTTGAATATACACGCGCCGGAGAGAGGAGGAGCGGCAGCTGTTAAGGTAATAACAGCGGCGGGGTCGGGCGGGGGGCACTATACTGGCTATCCTGGGGCACTATACTGACTATACTGGGGCGCTATACTGGGGCACTATACTAGCTATACTGGGGCACTATACTGGCTATACTGGGGCACTATTCTGGCTATCCTGGGGCACTATACTGACGCGCTATACTGGGGCACTATACTGGGGCACTATACTAGCTATACTGGGGCACTATACTAGCTATACTGGGGCACTATTCTGGCTATACTGGGGCACTAGACTAGCTATACTGGGGGGCTATACTGGGGCACTATACTGGCTATACTGGGGCACTATACTGGCTATACTGGGGCACTATACTGGCTATACTGGGGCACTATACTAGCTATACTGGGGCACTATTCTGGCTATACTGGGGCACTATTCTGGCTATACTGGGGCACTATTCTGGCTATACTGGGGCACTATACTAGCTATACTGGGGGCTATACTGGGGCACTATACTAGCTATACTGGGGCCCTATACTAGCTATACTGGGGCACTATACTGGCTAAACTGGGGCACTATACTCGCTATACTGGGGCACTATACTGGCTATACTGGGGCACTATACTGGCTATACTGGGGCACTATACTGGCTATACTGGGGCACTATACTAGCTATACTGGGGCACTATACTGGCTATACTGGGGCACTATTCTGGGGCACTATACTAGCTATACTGGGGCACTATACTAGCTATACTGGGGGGCTATACTGGGGCACTATACTAGCTATACTGGGGCACTATACTGGCTATACTGGGGCACTATACTGGGGCACTATACTGGGGCACTATACTAGGGCACTATACTAGGGCACTATACTAGGGCACTATACTAGCTACACTGAGGCAACTAAACTCCCTACACTGGGGCAACTATGCTAGCTATGCAGCCGCACCCCAGGCCCCCCCCCCCATAGTCTGCTGCGCACGGCACTGTCGACTAGGTCGCGCAAACAACCGGGGGCCGCACTTTTATATGATCAACAGATAGAAATAGAGAATTGATTTTGTTTTTCATGCCTAACAGTTACTCTTTAAAAGAGAATGCATAAATTGTTACGTTAGTGGATTTAGCTTCTTGTAGATGTATGCCATGAAGGTATATTGTTCTTTTTGCAAATTAGGGCTTGTAATTACTGATAGAGTATGAGAAAACCAAAAACGACACCATTTCCAAATAAAATATTATCACTATACATTGTGCTAATGACAATTTAAACATAATAAATAGGACAAATAGGCAAATAAAATGTGTGGGTTTTATCTACAAGTGCATGTTTTATTTTAGGCCCCGTTCACATTACAAACGCAGACGACCAAGCATTCGGAACGCAAAGTGTACGAACGCACGCCATCCGCGTTTGTATGCGTTGCATGGCTGATCCCATTCACTGAAAGTGATCATTTAGGTGTAATAAGTAGTGATAAAGTTATTGGCGAATAAATAGGAGAAGTGCTGAAACGTGAAATTTGCCCTGGTCCATAAGTGGAAAACAACCTGTAGTGGTCAAGTGGTTAAAGCAGGTACTTTAAGAAGTACCCAGTCAACGTTATCTACTGCAACCCCCTTGCTTTCCGGAAAAAAAATCCCCAAAAAACAAACACATATTTGGGCAGACTCGCACTTCCCAATCTCCGAATATAATTAGGCAGAGTCCCCCATAAGAGCAGTTTTGAAGTCCCAAGAGGGTCACAATATTGGCTGTTTAGTGTATATGGGTACAGCAAATCTCCCAATTTTCGGATCACATATACTAATAACCTATATATTAGGATACCAGGAACCAGAATTGGTAGGAGACTTGATAGAATATGCTATATCATCTCTTTGGCCTAGTGCACACCAGAGCGGTTCTGCTGCGGTTTGCGATCCGCTTGCGGGTGCGGATCCGCTAGGGTAATGTATTTCAATGGGCTGGTGCACACCAGAGCGGGAGGCGTTTTGCAGAAACGCATACTCCTGGGCTGCTGCAGATTTTGGTTTGCGGATGAGTTTCTGCCTCAATGTTAAGTATAGGAAAAACGCAAACCGCTCTAAAAAACTGCACTTCAGAGCGGTTTGCCAGGCGGTTTTTGTTACAGTAGCTGTTCAGTAACAGCTTTACTGTGACAATACATGAAATCTACTACACCAAAAACGCTTCACAAAACCGCAAAATGCTAGCTGAAACGCTGCAGAAAAAGAAGAAAAAGCGTTTCAAAATCTGCTAGCATTTTGCGGATCTGCTAGCGGTTTTTGGTGTGCACCAGGCCTTTATGGGTGTTGGAGGGAGGCAAAGTTCATATGGCAAAGCCAATATAGTTGCCATCTGATATGGAGGTATTAATGTGTTACCCTTTACTTTTTATTTTAGTTTGTGTTTCTTTTAGTTATACTCATTTTTGGCAAGATTTTTAGATCTTTTTTTGTGTGTATATGCAATGTTTATGGTAGCATAATTTATCTTCATGTTGGGGCCAGGATTCCTGTTATGTAACAGACTGACTCTTTAATGTGACCCCTCTTTTGGCATACATTGTCCTGGTTCATATGCATACTATTGTATACCTGTTCCTTTATATTATTGCTTGCCAGTTATGCCAGGAACTGGATGTAGCTATTCAAAATCACTCTACCCATTATCAAGTGTGAATGCCACGGACATTTCCATCAGCTCAGAGAGAAGATTAAATGATCATTTTCCTAGTCAGAGCAGACACAAATCCGCAATACCAGGTCAGAATTAATCGCTCATCATTGCTGAAGTCCAGACCCTCAAACTTTCTATTAATACCATGACCTTTCCTACCTTTCATAATCTGCACAGACTGACATTGCCGAGCTTTGACCAAAGTAAGGCTAAGGATGAAATGTATGAATTGAAATAATTCCTCTACAAACAGTTGATGAAAAATTACCTGTGTCTCCTTTTGGTGGATGGTGTGTTCCTGCCAGATGCTGGTGTCCAGGTTAGCAACAGGTCTGCATGAAATAGAGAAAAAAAAAACCTTGCAACTGCCTGAATAAAAAGGTGCAAAACGAAGCAGTGTGCTTAAACTGAAATTCTGCTTTTGTTAAAAATGTCAAGTAAACAAACTGTGAGATAGAATAAAGGGGGGGGGGGGTGTGACCTGATTAACCTTCCTGGGGGTAAAGCCGCGCAGGAGGTTTTCTCAGGAACTGCTGGGCCGATCTGCGTAATTTTTTTTTTTGCTCAACGCAGCTAGCACTTTGCTAGCTGCGTCAGCACCCCGATCGCCGCCGCCCCGCGCCAATTCGCCGCTATCCGCGCCGCCGCTGTGCCCCCCCCCCCCCTAGACCCCTGCGCTGCATGGCCTATCAGCGGCAGGCAGCGCTAAGGGGTGGATCGGGTCTCCCTTAGACGTCACGACGTCCATGACGTCGGTGACGTCATCCCGCCCCGTCGCCATGGCAACGGGGAAAGCCCTCCAGGAAATCCTGTTCTTTGAACGGGATTTCCTGATCGGAGGGGCTGGGAGGATGTCGCGGAGCAGCGGCTATCATGTAGCGAGCCCTAGGCTCGCTACATGATTTAAAAAAAAACAAAGAAAAAACGGCAGCGCTGCCCCCTGGCGGTTTTTAATAGACCGCCAGGAGGGTTAAGTACAAACAAACCTTATTCAGAAAATACAAAGCTTTATTTGGCACTTACTAATGTATAAAGGATACAATTCCACCATGGTAACCCATCCCCCACATCAACTAGGCCTATTCTTCCCTGAACCCCGAAACCTCCCACTTCTAACCACTGAATACTCTTTTAGGTCATGTGCACATGAACAAGTACTGTGGCTGCGCAGCCTCTAGTCATGAAAAAAAAAAAAGGTGAGACAACTAAATCCGTCCCAGTAGTTTCAAAAAATGGGATTTGATGAACCAGTTTCGTTGGTTTTGGAATGATCCTGAAAGCGTCGCCATAGGGAATTTTTCGTTTATCTGTAAGAGTTCCACTTAAGTCATTACCCACAGGCGTGCTCCTCAATATCAAAATAGATTATTTCTCCACATCACATAGGGTTCTGCATTCAGCACAGCCCATGCACACAAGCCAGCCCGGCAAGGCAAACAAGATTCTTCATGTCTCCATAAGCTCAGGAAACACCACAGCAGTGTGTATCAATGTAGCATAGCATAGTCTATTATAGTGAGCACAGTATATGCAGATCAGCCAGTCAAACAAAATGGCAAGGCACATGAAGCAAGAGTTCAGCATGTATCATTGCAGCATGGCATATCTTGTTAAAGCAAGCATAGCACATGCAGGTCAGTCAGTCATGTGGAGTGACAAAACACATGAAGCAGAGGTTCATATATGGACAGCATTAGCAGCATCTCTGCAGCCAAGCAATTGCAGCTGAATTGCAAAACCTGTGCCCAATGGGCTCTTACTGTGTCCTCCGATACGAGGCTCCAGCAGCTTGTGGTGGAGCATGACCAGGGGGAGACTCCACTCAGGTTCGGCCGAGCAGGGAGGAGTGGTTGTGTGGAAAAGGGAGCCGGGGGCCTGAGTCAGACGGCATGGGAGAGCGGAGGTGGCACCATCATGGTGGAGGACGGCATCTCGCATCTCCCGACCCCACCCCAGGGCCACCGCGAGGGGGGGGGGGGGGGGGCGGAGCAGGCAGACACGACGGGCGCGCCAACCAATAGCGCACCCGACGCGTCCGCCAAGCCCCGCACGCAGGCCCAGGGGAAGGGGCGGGAGACACCAAAGAGCAGCCGGATCGGATGGCGGCAGCAAAAAAAAGCAACTGACGTCCAGCGCTCAAATTCAGGTTGATGCTACAAATACCCATAGCGCATAGCACAACTACTGTTCAAAATTAGAAAAGCCACCCATATATAATGGTGACCCAACAACACAATCAGCTTAGTTATAAATCACAGCATATGAAACTCCGCTCAACAGCACTATTTAAATTAACCCCATCATTTGGCGTAGAGAAGCACGCACCAGCGCACATCCCCACTCCAATGGGGACCGTGCCTATACTAGCACCTCATAAATGTGTCATAACCCACTTTAAGAAATAGCACGAAATGCAACATATGAGATGCCCCAGCGGGAAGCCCCAGGCCCCTCACCACAGACGTGCAGCACAAACGCAGACAGCAAGGACTGTAAGCACAGGAGCCATATCAATAACCCAATCACTGAGGTGGAAGAAAGGGAACATAGCTTGTGTTTTCATTGAGGCCTAGCGATTTAGTTGCACCCAGGTAAAAAATCCACCGTGCTTCACGTTGTAGAAGCAAACGATCCATATTACCACCCCTCACAGAATTGTGAATCCTGTCCAAACCAACAAAACGCAAATATTGAAACTTACCTTCATGAGTGGACTTAAAATGTCTCGCTACAGGGGTAAGATTATTTAAATTTGAACTCTTCATGCTCACAATATGTTGCGAGATTCTTGAACGGAATTCATTTTTGGTCTTTCCCACATAAAAGGCCCCACATGGGCAAAGCAGCAAATATACCACAAGGGTAGTGCTGCAGTTAACAATGTGGGAAACACCAATTATGACCATCCGGTAAGCAAACTGATTTGCCCACCTGGATGTACCGACACACCGAACACCCGCCGCAGGTATACAGTGGGTTGCAAAAGTATTCGGCCCCCTTGAAGTTTTCCACATTTTGTCATATTACTGCCACAAACATGAATCAATTTTATTGGAATTCCACGTGAAAGACCAATACAAAGTAGTGTACACGTGAGAAGTGGAACGAAAATCATACATGATTCCAAACATTTTTTACAAATCAATAACTGCAAAGTGGTGTGTGCATAATTATTCGGCCCCCTTTGATCTGAGTGTAGTCAGTTGCCTATAGACATTGCCTGATGAGTGCTAATGACTAAATAGAGTGCACCTGTGTGTTATCGAATGTCAGTACAAATACAGCTGCTCTGTGAGGGCCTCAGAGGTTGTCTAAGAGAAAATTGGGAGCAACAACACCATGAAGTCCAAAGAACACACAAGACAGGTCAGGGATCAAGTTATTGAGAAACTTAAAGCAAGCTTAGGCTACACAAAGATTTCCAAAGCCTTGAAGATCCCACGGAGCACTGTTCAAGTGATCACTCAGAAATGGAAGGAGTATGGCACAACTGTACACCTACCAAGACAAGGCCATCTACCTAAACTCACAGACCGAACAAGGAGAGCGCTGATCAGAAATGCAGTCAAGAGGCCCATGGTGACTCTGGAAGAGCTGCAGAGATCTACAGCTCAGGTGGGAGACTCTGTCCATAGGACAACTATTAGTCATGCACTGTACAAAGTTGGCCTTTATGGAAGAGTGGCAAGAAGAAAGGCATTGTTAACAGAAAGCATAAGAAGTCCCGTTTGCAGTTTGCCACAAGCCATGTGGAGGACACAGCAAGCATGTGGAAGAAGGTGCTCTGGTCAGAGGAGACCAAAATGGAACTTTTTGGCCAACATGCAAAATGTTTGGCAGAAAACTAACACTGCACATCACTCTGAACACACCATCCCCACTGTCAAATATGGTGGTGGCAGCATCATGCTTGGGGGGTGCATCTCTTCAGCAGGGACAGGGAAGCTGGTCAGAGTTGATGGGAAGATGGATGGAGCCAAATACAGGGCAAACTTGGAAGAAAACCTCTTGGAGACTGCAAAAGACTTGAGACTGGGGTGGAGGTTCACCTTCCAGCAGGACAATGACCCTAAACATAAAGCCAGGGCAACAATGGAATGGTTTAAAACAAAACATATCTTTGTGTTAGAATGGCCCAAAGTCCAGATCTAAATCCAATCGAGAATATGTGGCAAGATCTGAAAACTGCTGTTCACAAACGCTGTCCATCTAATCTGACTGAGCTGGAGCTGTTTTGCAAAGAAGAATGGACAAGGATTTCAGTCTCTAGATGTGCAAAGCTGGTAGAGACATACCCTAAAAGACTGGCAGCTGTAATTGCAGCAAAAGGTGGTTCTACAAAGTATTGACTCAGGGGGCCGAATAATTACGCACACCCCACTTTGCAGTTATTTATTTGTAAAAAAATGTTTGGAATGATGTATGATTTTCGATCCACTTCTCACATGTACACCACTTTGTATTGGTCTGTCACGTGGAATTCCAATAAAATTGATGCATGTTTGTGGCAGTAATGTGACAAAATGTGGAAAACTTCAAGGGGGCCGAATACTTTTGCAACCCACTGCATGTACCAGTAACCTTACAATGCTTCATGTTGGTTTGGGGATCCACAAAGTGGCTATTGACCAAAAAATCCCGTAGGGATGGTGCTCGGCGGAATAAAAAAAGGGGGGCTTTAGTTAACATCGTGCCTAATTTGGTGTCATTGGTGAGGATGTGCCAATGTTTCTCCAAAATCTTGGAGACTTCTCGATGCTGCGCAGAGAATTTTGTACAAAACCTAGTGGCCTCCGTCCTGTCTCGGGTGGGTTATCTATTCGTGTCTAACAGTGCGGATCTATCGCTAGCATCCGCTCTCTTGTACGCCTTCACAAGAATTTTAGCTTTATAGCCCCTTTATCTAAATATCGATCTCAACTGCGCAGCCTCCCTCCGAAAAGTGATGTCCTCAGAACAATTCCGTCGGGACACGTAAATACTGTCCGGTAGGAATTCCTTTAATAGTATGACTTGGATGGAAGCTTTCCGCTCTCAGTAATGCATTTGTTGCAGTTTCCTTTCCATATAGGCGTGTAGAGATAGGACCATCAGTTGAGACCGAGATTAAGAGATCTAAAAATGGGACCTCCACATAGCTCATATGCATAGTAAATCTAAGATTCCAAATGTTTTTATTAATAATCTCAATGAATTGAAGTAAAAGATCTCTCCCACCCATCCAGAAAAGTAAGATATCGTCGATGTACCTGTGCCAGGCCAAAGCGTGGCACAGGTACATAGACAGGCCCTCATCAGAAAACAGTTCTCTCTCCCACGCCCCCAGGTACAGATTGGCATACAACGGAGCACATGTCGTGCCCATCGCAGCCCCCTGCACCTGGAGGTAGTGGGTACCCTTAAACAAAAAGATATTGTTTCTCAGAATAAAATCCAGCAGGGTCAACAAAAACATGTGGGCCGTATTCTGTATGCCCAACTCCCCAAGAAAAATCCTGACAGCCTCCACCCCAAGATCATGCGGTATGCATGAATACAAGGCCTCCACGTCCAGGGTCGCAAGCAAGACCCCAGGGGGAAGCGGAAGATTCTCCAAAATTTGTAATAGATACGACGAATCCCGAACGTATGATGGCAATGCCCGAACATGCGACTGGAGATGTCTGTCTACATATACGCTCGCATGTTCAGTCAAAGATCCCCGACCCGACACAATTGGGCGTCCTGGGGGTTTCCTTAGGTCTTTATGGACCTTAGGAAGTGAGTAAAATGTGGGCAAAATTGGATTCAGCACTTTTAAAAAAGTCACTGTATCCAAAACCATTACTGTGCGGGTTAAAGCGTCGTCTATAATCGCAAATAGCTCTCCCTGGCATCGTGCAGCCCTGGACGGGGAAACCCTTACATAACAACTTCGCTGGTTCAAAATGTCTAGACACATCTCTCTGTACAGTTCCACCTTCATAAGCACTATGTGTTCCCCCTTTATCTGAGGGTTTAATAACCCATAAAATGCGTGCAACATGCGTTTCTGGACCGCACTGGTCCGGAACGCATGCAGTGTGAACATCAGACAGCACACTCTATGCACTGTCTGATGTCGTTCGTGTCGGCCTCCTGCACGCGTTCCCAAAACGTGGCTGGAAACGCGTGCAGTGTGAACAAGGCCTAATGGCTGAAAACTGAGAAATAATGAATTAATTTTTTCTCATTATTGCCTTTAAATGCATATAAAATACTATAATTCTTAGCAAAATGTGCCACCCAAAGAAAGCCCAATTTGTGGCATAATAGATCATTTTGGTGTGATAAGTAGTGATAAAGTTATTAGCAAATAAATAAGAGAAATGCTGAAATGTGAAATTTGCTCTGGTCCGTAAGTGGAAAACAACCTGTAGTGGTCAAGTGGTTAAAACAGCTACTTTAAGAAGTACCCAGTCAACGTTATCTACTGCACCCCCCTTGCTTTCCAAAAAAAACCCCCAAAAAACAACACATATTTGGGCAGACTCGCACTTCCCAATCTCCGAATATAATTAGGCAGAGTCCCCCATAAGAGCAGTTTTGAAGTCCCAAGAGGGACACAATATTGGACAGATGTTGCCTGTTTAGAGTATATGGGTACAGCAAATCTCCCAATTTTCGGATCACATATACTAATAAGCTGTATATTGGAATACCAGGAACCAGAATTGGTAGGAGACTTGATAGAATATGCTATATCATCTCTTTATGGGAGCTGGAGGGAGGCAAAGTTCATATGGCAAAGCCAATATAGTTGCCATCTGATATGGAGGTATTAATGTGTTACCGTTCACTTTTTATTTTAGTTTGTGTTTCTTTTAGTTATACTCATTTTTGGCAAGATTTTTAGATCTTTTTTTGTGTGTATATGCAATGTTTATGGTAGCATAATTTATCTTCATGTTGGGGCCAGGATTCCTGTTATGTAACAGACTGACTCTTTAATGTGACCCCTCTTTTGGCATGCATTGTCCTGGTTCATATGCATACTATTGTATACCTGTTCCTTTATATTATTGCTTGCCAGTTATGCCAGGAACTGGATGTAGCTATTCAAAATCACTCTACCCATTATCAAGTGTTAATGCCACGGACATTTCCATCAGCTCAGAGAGAAGATTAAATGATCATTTTCCTAGTCAGAGCAGACGCAAATCCGCAATACCAGGTCAGAATTAATCGCTCATCATTGCTGAAGTGCAGACCCTCAAACTTTCTATTAATACCATGACCTTTCCTACCTTTCATACTCTGCACAGACTGACACTGCCGAGCTTTGACCAAAGTAAGGCTAAGGATGAAATGTATGCTTTGAAATAATTCCTCTACAAACAGTTGATGAAAAATTACCTGTGTCTCCTTTTGATGGATGGTGTTCCTGCAAGATGCTGGTGTCCAGGTTAGCAACAGGTCTGCATGAAATGGAGAAAAAAAAACCTTGCAACTGCCTGAATAAAAAGGTGCAAAATGCTGCAGTGTGCTTAAACTGAAATTGTGCTTTTGTTAAAAATGTCATTCACCTTTATCGGTACTGTACAAATGTTTTGCAAGTTAATGTGATTGAAAGCCACCTTTTCAGTTCAGTTTATAACCAGCTATGTATTTCCAAACCTGACCATATGCACACATTTACTTCTTTTCAAGGAATCTGTACAGTACAGATTGAAAGGTAGGTTTCTCTTCATACATGACTTGGCACCAGGGCAGAGAGACCACGTTACTTTGTTTACTTTCCATATATCAACTAAAGCCGCATCTACACGCGTAGAGGCGGCTCGATTAGTCGCCGGATCGCCTCTTCCGCGTCCCCGCTCGTGCCCGCCGCGTCCCCGCTCGCGTGCTGGATTAGATTCCCCGCTCATCTTCCGCTCGATTCCCTGCCATTGTCCCCTCGCGGGGAGCGAGCAGGGAATCGGCGGAAGCAAGATCTGTCCTGTCGGATCTTATCAATCGAGCCGCATCAGCGGCTTGATTGAGAAGGAGGATCGGAGCCGCATCTACGCGTGTAGATGTGGCTTAAAGGGAATGTCCAAGCAAAATAAACTGAGTTTCACTTACCTGGGGCTTCTACCAGCCCCATGCAGTCATCCTGTGCCCTCGTAGTCACTCACTGCTGCTCCAGTTCCCCGCTGGCAGCTTTCTGACCTCGGAGGTCGGCGGGACGCATTGCATACATTTTTACGCATTCTTGCTAGTGCAGGAACATTAACACATACATTTTTACGCATTACTGGTTCAATGCTTAAAAATGTACGCATTGAACCAGTAACGCGTAAAAATGTATGTGTTAATGTTCCTGCACTAGCAGGAATGCGTAAAAATGTACACAATGCGTCCCGACGACCTCCGAGGTCGGAAAGCTGCCAGCGGGGGACTGGAGCAGCAGTGAGTGACTACGAGGGCACAGGATGGCTGCATGGGGCTGGTAGAAGCCCCAGGTAAGTGAAACTCATTTTTTTTATTTTGCTTGGACATTCCCTTTAAGGCTGGGAGCACGCTTGTCCATGCGCAAACCCGTGTGTTTTCTGGCAAATGTGTTTCTGCATTTTTCTCAGCATTTGAATTTTGTGTGTTTCATGCATTTTGTTTTTACAAATCCCACTTTACTCTTTTCAACAAGAGTGAAAAAATAAATCACTAGGTCTGTTTATACTTAAACTGCATACCTTTGCTGATCCATTGCAAAGCATTGCATGGGGGGGGGGGGGGGGGTGGGGTGCAAATTGCTGTGCGATATCAAAAGGCAATTGATGCAATTCAAATAACAGCCTAACAGATTGACAGCAGCTTTAACTAGAGCTGGACAATGAGAGGCTATCCATTTTGAATGCCAATTTTATTATTTAATGCAAATCATGCAGTATCGAAAACCAAGCTGCATATAATTGAACACAATTAACAACAAATCTGGGCCTTTTAATGTGTGTAATGAGAGTTCTTTCAATTTATAATCTGCCCCCTTGAAACCAGGTCTGCCACAGAGTGCTCTTGGTAACAATAGACAATTGCTTAAACTGTGCATCTTCCTCATCTATACAGATACAGCATGGTCTTTTTCTCCTTTCGGAGTGGTAATTGTAAATCCAAATCACATTCCCTCATTGCACCTTTCTTTTTTTCTGCCTCATTTAACTCTGAAGCTTGTTTTAGGAGTGTGATTGAGATTCTTCCAAATCCCAAAAAGATCAGTGGGATGAACAGGCAAGTGACGCGGTATAAATGTAAACAACTATGGTATCCTCCATATCCTGCTAACCAGGCCCGGATTTACCTTATAGGAGCTTATAGGCACAGCTGTCCAGGCACCTTAGACTTCACCTTCTATGAACCTACAAACCCCCACTAAACTGCACCGCTAGTGTGCTGGCTGTCCTAGCTGTCACTTCTCCCTTACTTCCCTTGTCCATCATAGTTTCCTTTCTGTGCGTCTTAGTATTAGTACCTTAGTATTACGTAGCCAGAAGTACCTCTAAATATTAAGTAGCTAGAGATGCCCCCTAGTATTAGGTAGCTAGAGGAACATCAGTACTACTGGTATGTAGCTAGAGGTGCCCCTGAGGGAAATCTCAGTGGAATCCTGAGAGCAGGGTGAGTAACCTCTCATCAGGACTCTGAGTAGGATAGGAGAGAGTGAGGTGCTTGGGAAGGGGAGAGAGCCCTGCCTTTCCATCATCAGGCGCTTATAGGCATATGCACATGCCTACAGTGCCTTATGGTAAATCCGGCCCTGCTGCTAACTACAAGGTCACTTTAACTCTTTCCACTGTGTTTTTTTCCTAAAGACAGTCATTTCTGCTTGGAGTTTTTTTTGTTTTGTTTTTTACAGAAATGCACTCTCCCTCTTACGCTCTCTCTCCCATTTTAACATGGAGCATAACATGGTAGATCTTATTTTAAAGAACACAATGTTTAATTCAATACCTTATTTGGACAGTTTGGCATCTTCTATTGGCTGGTAGCAGAGAAGAAAGCCAAGGTATGGTCAATTTTACAGCAATTTCCTGGGTATAATCCTGGCTTGCGTGAATAATAGGTGGTTTATGCCTGCCACCCGGTGACATCATGTCACTACACACGATGCAATCTTTGGTGTTTCGATTGGGAATTAGAGCAATGAAATGCTAGCTACTATTTAGACACTCCTCCACATTCATTGCATAGGATGCCATTGATCCTCTATGCAACTTTGCAAGCAATCTGCAATGGAGTCTGCAAGGAATCTGCAAAAAGGAATCAGCAAGGTATCTGAATATAATCTGCATGGAAATTTCAATGCATCTGTCACTTCCTGGTAGCGCTGATTGCGCACTTCTGGTTTGGGGCAGGGGGTACCATCTGTGTGTGGGCATGTACTCTTACATGCAAACTATACAAGGGGAGAGAGATCGGACTGTGCCCCCAGGAGATGTTCCTGCAAACCGCCGCTGAAATTATATGCGGGACATACGAGTGCAACAGGAAATTCGCAATGTCCCGCTATGCGGGACATACGAGTGGAAAGGGTTAAAGAGGAACTGTCGCGAAAATCCTAAAATTTAAAACACATACAAATAAGAAGTGCTTTTCTTCCTGAGTAAAATGAGCCATAAATTACTGCTCTCCTAGGCAGGTTTCTTACAGAAGAAAATGAACCATAAATTACTTTTCTCCTATGTTGCTGGCATTTACAGTAATTAGTACAAATCTGACATTACCGACAAGTTTTTGGGCTAGTCCATCTCTCCATAGGGGATTCTCAGCATGGCCTTTATTCTTTATAAAAGACACTCCCTGAAAAAGATTTATTGAAAGATGCTGCCCAGCCTCCCTGCTTACCGTACATTTTTTTGGCAGTTGGACGGGGCAACTGCCATTCACTAAGTTTCCCCCCCCCCCCCCCCCCAGGAGATGGTTCTGTCAGATTTCTACAACCTACTGTAAGTGATAGCAACATAAGAGAAAAGTAATGTATGGCTCATTTTACTTTGGAAGAAACATACTTAATTGTATAGGTTTACATATTTTTTCAATTTTAAGATTTTTGCGACAGAGGTCCTTTAAAGAATTTTCAGAGCTTTACTAATCAACGTATTGCTGTACATTGTATAAAGTGTTGGCTTGATTGTGTCCCACAACACCTAATAGCAGAGGATGCCAGCAGATTTATTATGCAAGTTTTGCTGTTCTTCAGACTTCTATAGTGCCATTCTGTATTTGCATTGACTTGTACCCTTGTGTACATGATTTGTAGTCATACTGAAAGGCTGTACGGTCTTTAATTAGCTGACAGCTATCTTTATCCCTATATTGTTTACTTGGCTTGCAAGGTACAGGGTCTGATAGACCACCAAGTACCTATGCTTCAGAGGAACAATAGTAGAACAAACCTCATCAGGCTATAGCAGAAATCCCCATGGTGGAAACAATTATCTGTAACATCTCACCATGCTCATACATTGAGAATCCTGCAATGGCTACTTGCAATGTCAAATTAGTTCCAGGAAGACAGACAGATTTTTCTGGAGCTGAAGGAGGATTCAGGCAGATTAAGGCAATGTCTAGATGACATACGTATACATAGAAATGCTGACACTGAAATCTGACTGCCAGTTCCCATGGCAACTTTTAAACCAACCTACAAGTAAACTATACGGGGAAGGGATTGAGGTGTATGCCAGCAGCTGAAGGAGAATTCATGCACATTCATTTCAAAGTGAGGCATGCATACACAGCAAAGGCCACACTAAATAATGCATGGTAATATGGTCGCAGTAGTAAGTTACAGTGATATGACTAGTTACAAAGAAGGTACTTTCTAAGCCAATCTATGAACAGCAAACTAAATACAGTATATGAATGATTCTGGGAGATGCAGCAGTAGTCCAGCTTACACTTACAGGAAACAGATGGAGGCTCTGATGTACAACCTCTGCCACATGTCAGAAACTGGGCAGAATATCAAGGTCAGGTAAATATAATTAGTACAGATACAGGAACAGTGAAAGGGTACAACATATTTAAGATTAGGGTCAGTATAAAAATGCAATCTTCCAAACGTGACACACCTAAACAAAGGGGGAGAAACATGATGAAAAGATACACAAGCCAGCAGTTCTCTTGTGTAAAAACTGCAGGGAGATTGAGAGGTTTAAAACAAGGATAATTGATATTTGCATATTAGTTCAGTAACTGCATCACATGTTTTTAGCAACATCAACCAACATGACCCCGTAGTACCCAGAAGGAGGCAGAGGCGACTATGAGGATTTTTTTTTTGTAAAATCTGTAAGCCCCTTTAATAAGGTGGCCCACAAATTTTAATCCTTTCCCTGGTAAGTAAAAATAGGTCATTTTTTGGGGTCTCTACACATTTCCCAGAACTGGTTATTAACAGGACAAAACGATTTAAAATAAAACATTTTTATAAAGAGATTATTTCAATGAATTAAAGTTAAAATGCATTTTTTTTCACCTGTGCATTTCTGTATCGTTTTCACATGCATATACTTTGCAGCTGTATTTCTTTACATCTGTCCTTTATACTTTTATCTTCTTCCAGCATTTTCATCTGTCTTCTTTAAAACTTCTGTAATTTTTGTGTCATTTATCTTCCTCGGTTTATCTTTGCATGAGGTCTTTTTCTTTAGTTTTTCATCTACAGTAGCCTGCTGCATGCTGTCCATCTTTGCTGCTAAAATGATCAGGAGCCTCATTGGCAGTACATTTAAATTTACCACTGGACCTACCCAAGGGGCAAAAAAAATCAAGTCTCCAGCAGGAAACTTAACATTTGAATTTCCAGCTCAGCATTTCAATTGGTCCATAAGAAGAGGTGAGCAATTTAAATATACTGATTAATACATTATTGAAAGAAGAACAAGAAATGTGACAAAAGACAATCACAGAAGATATAGATACTATGCAGAAAAGGAACGGGTGAAGAAAAATGATACAGTGGTGAGAAAAGTATACAGAAGAGAAAGACCATAAAAGATTATACAGAAGAATAAAAAGACTTCTCGTTCGCTATGGATTTTCTTAAAATTTTAATAAAAAGGTGTTAAATTTGTGTATAGAATGAAATAAAAATGGTTTTAATTATTAATTTGAACACTTAGTAAATTACTTCCTAATTTTATGGACAAGGTAGGTTTGGGGGGGGTTGGGCTGTGGATGGTGGTGTCTAGAAGGAGTGCGGCACCTTTTTGCCGTTTGGATCATACTGTGGACTGGCTACCCCTATTCTAGCATTCTCCATCCATATCACACAGCACTTACAGTTTATTCGGGTGAGGTAGAGCTTTCATGATTTTTTTTTTTTAATTACTGCTAGAGGGGTTGTACCCTATTTTTTTTATTAAACCCCTTTACTTTTAATATTAAAAAATAAATATATATGCACGCACAGAATTTTGTTATAGTACACTCAGATATTGTGACTGGCTATAATAAACTCAGTGCTTGGGTCCCAAAAATACGCCTCTATGAATTTACAATGCATGACTAAGTCTGATGTAGTAAACTTGTGATTTTGTGAACTACTTGGCCAGGTCCCTTGAAGTTTATTAATTAGGTATTCTACTATATATTAATATATATTTACACACGCACATGCGCCTGTGTGGTTATACAATGTTTGACGAATCCTAATATAGAAAACTTCTGATATAGTATATTACTTGGCCATGTCCAGCATCTTTGCATACATTATTTAGCAGGCAAGCACTGCCACCATCGTCGATGACTTGAAGTCCCGTAGCAAATTCCCGTAGTTAATGCAAGACACACGTATTCATGGCGTACAGCTGGTGTTTTTGTTTTGTATGGTAAATAAAAATTTGGTGAATGAACCTTCCCCGCCTATTGCACAAGACCAGATCAATAAAACCAGAAAGTCATTCAACATTTCTGGAGTATTGAAAGCCTCCATAAACTTATATGTTTTTGCATCAAGGACTTATTTTACATAGTGTCTGTGCAGTAAACAATAAGGCTGCTTGGTTTTAATTTATGTTCCCAGTACTGGGTAGATACGAACTGTGACCAGTAAAATTCTAACGTTTTCCGTCTACACTGACCATATATGATCAGCGCAAAACAGATTGGAAATTCAATCTAAAGGATTATAAGTACTCTGCTCTGAAGTAAACACATTTGTACTTCATGCCAGCTCTGGGACAGTAGGAGAAGCAATAGTTTTAGGTCCTGTGTGCTCAGAACGGAAAATGGAACATGAGTATTTTCAATGGTCCACACTTCAAAAACAGCAGACTCACTAGTCTCAAATTAACAAAGTATTACTGAATTCGGTATTGCATCAAACAGATTTGACTGAAAATGGTATAAAAGCAATTCACAAAGATTTCAGCATACGGTAAACCTAGTAAAAGAATTCGGTATTTAAAGTGGACCTGAACTCTTGCACTGGACAGAGGGAAACAAAGAAATGCATCCGGAATGTACTTAGAGAGTTTATCCTGTCTGATTCCCCCTCATCTGTGGCTAATTACACGTTATAATTTGATCCCTTGGCTGTATCAGCTGACTGCCACGGCAGAGATTTCATTTGTAAACATAGGATGTTAACAATAAGTCTGCTTCCATGAAAGCAGGAAATAGACAAACTGCAGATTAAAGGAGTGATCCAAGCAAATAAAAAAAAAAAAAAAAAAAAAAAAGATCCCCTTACCTGGGGCTTCCTCCAGCTCATGGCAGCCGTTCTGTGCCCTCGCCGCCGTCCGCGGTGGCTCCCGGTCTTCTCCGCTGGTGACCTCACCAGGTCTGGTTCCGGGTTTGGCTTCTTCTGCGCTCCACCGCATGGGTCACATGGTCTCTCCGACATCATCAGGAAGGTATTGCGCAGGTGCAGTACCGTCCTGATGACGTCGTAGAGACCATGTGACCCACGCGGTGGAGCGCAGAAGAAGCCGACACGGAACCCAACCTGGTGAGATCGGCTGTTTTTTTAAAGCCTGGATGTATGCTTTAATTACAGGATTTGTATCAGCTGTAACAGACATGTTTTTCTTTAAAAGTTTTTATGCTGTTGCTTATCTTTTAGAACAGAGGAGTTCAGGTCCACTTTAAAACCAGCCTGGAGCTTTGCTCAAGTTTATTGTATACTTATGTGACCGATTTACAGTAGTTGGCAGCAAATTCATAAATCTCTTCACTCATGCAATGCTTCTCACTGCATCAAAATATCAGGTGTCATATTGCCATTGCTGTTTCATTTGTGTCAGAACTGATGCTTCCAGAACAATGAACATACAAATAGCAGCAGCATGAGCAATCTCCTGTTATAAATGCTTGACAAAGTACCCCCTATACAGTCAAGACACAACACTTCTGTTATATGTAAATACTTAGAGAAGCTTTTGGTGAGCTGGTTAACAAGAAATAATGAGTGAAGGGTGTATATAACACTTGTCCTCCTTACATTGGGATTAGCATAAAGGATAGAGTCTGTAGCACTGGCACAAGAAACTTGAAGCAGAACTTTAAAGTGATTAATAGAAAGACCACAAGCAAGTAAGGGCTGGTTCACACTGACGCTTTGCTGTGAATATATTCCTATGGATACATTCCCACTGCAGCGTTTGCAATCAATTGTAAAACGTGCTGCATGCAGTGCTTTGGGGATGATTGCATTGCGATTCTCGTTCTACTGAACCGGAATCACAAGCACAAATCGCAGTAAAAAAATTCGATTTTGCCCACCAAATTGCAATCGCAGTTTAGCTTCCAATGTGAACTTGCACTAAGGTAGTATAAGTACACTACCCACTGCCTTAACCTGTGTACACCAATACCAACAAGACCAGTTGTTTGTGTAGTCACCTCCTAATGAGACCCTCTTATTTCAGAAATATGGAAGAAGTCATTGCCTGAAAAGGCTAATACTTCATTATCATGCTGACCCATATAACTACAAAATTGTATGTGGAAGTTTTATTTGCACAGGTCTGAAGAAACCTGGAATAAATGCATGAATGCCCTCGCTGGCATAAAATAGTGCGAGTATGATGCAATACTATGCAAAGCATGCACGCAGCACTGGAGGTCCCCAGACTCCATAAGAAATATATAAATACAGAGGGTGCTGCAGGTGTGTGTGTGTGTGTGTGTGTGTGTGTGTGTGTGTGTGTGTGTGTGTGTGTGTGTGTGTGTGTGTGTGTGTGTGTGTGTGTGTGTGTGTGTGTGTGTGTGTGTGTGTGTGTGTGTGTGTGTGTGTGTGTGTGTGTGTGTGTGTGTGTGTGTGTGTGTGTGTGTGTGTGTGTGTGTGTGTGTGTGTGTGTGTGTCGTATTTCGCGACGTATAAGACGCTCCGGAATATAAGACGCACCCAGGTTTAGAGGGCAAAAAACAGGGGGAAAAAAATATATAAACTAAACCTGGTGCATCCATATTTCAGGAGTGTCTTATACATGACCTCCCCCAAATGGTGTCGTCCTGTGTACCTCATGTGCCCTCTTATCTCACCCTGTCTACCTAAGTTGTCCTGTGGTCCCCCCTGTGTCCTCTGGTCTCCCCCCTGTGTCCTCTGGTCTCCCCCCTGTGTCCTCTGGTCTCCCCCCTGTGTCCTCTGGTCTCCCCCCTGTGTCCTCTGGTCTCCTCCCTGTGTCCTCTGGTCTCCTCCCTGTGTCCTCTGGTCTCCTCCCTGTGTCCTCTGGTCTCCTCCCTGTGTCCTCTGGTCTCCTCCCTGTGTCCTCTGGTCTCCTCCCTGTGTCCTCTGGTCTCCTCCCTGTGTCCTCTGGTCTCCCCCCCCCTGTGCCCTCTGGTCCCCCCCCCTGTAGTTACCCCCCTGTGGTCTCCCTTGTACCCTGTGGTTGCCCTCCTGTGTCCTCTGGTCCCCCCTGTGCCCTGCGGTTTCCCCCGTGTCCTCTGGTCCCCCCCCCTTGTGCCCTGTGGTTGCCCCCTGTGTCCTCTGGTCCCCTCCTGTCCCCTGCGGTTGCCCCCCTGTGGTCACCCCCGTATCCTCTGGTCCCCCCTGTGATCGCCCCCGTGTCCTCGTTTCCCCCTGTACTCTGTGGTCCCCCCTGTGTCCTCTGGTCCCCCTCCTGTGTCCTCTGGTCCCCCCCTGTACCCTGTGGTCACCCCCCTGTGTCCTCTGGTCCCCCCTGTGGTTGCCCCCGTGTCTTCTTGTCACCTCTGTACCCTGTGGTCCCCCCTGTGGTCCACCTCCTGTGTCCTTCTGTCCCCTGTGGTCGCCCCTGCTGTGTCCTCTTGCCCCCCCCAGCGTCCTCATGTGTCCCTGCTGGCCTGGCCTGCCCCTCGCTTATGTCTCCGCCCCCCGCTTAGGTCTCCAGGTCCCCTGCAGTCAGCGGCAGCAGCTGAGCTTACCTCCTCCATGTGTCCCCGCTGGCCTGAACTGCCCCCCGCTTGTGTCTCCGGTCCCCGCTTATGTCTCCGGGTCCCCTGCAGTCAGCGGCAGCAGCTTACCTCCTCCATCTTGCCCGCGGCGATTAAAGACATCCGGCTTCCCCGTGCGGCTTCCTCTAGTGCCGGTTTCTAATGACGCGTCACTGATGACGCGTCATTAAAAGCCAGCACTAGAGGAAGCCGCACACTGAAGCCGGATGTCTTCAATCGCCGCGGGCAAGATGGAGGAGGTAAGCTGCTGCCGCTGACTGCAGGGGACCCGGAGACATAAGCAGGGGGACCGAAAACATAAGCGGGAGGCAGGCCAGGCCAGCAAGGACACATGAGGACTCTGGGGGACACAGGCAGGGAATCCCCGATGGCGGCGGCTCGTATCGGCGGGCGCATGAAAGTCGGGGATTCCCTGCCTTTGCCGTATAAGACGCAGGGACTTTTTCTCCCCATTTTTTTTCTCTTATACGGTGAAAAATACGGTATATATATATATATATATATATATATATATATATATAATTTTTTTTTTTTTTTTTAATCTGGTCTGGTTCTTATCTAGTGAGGCAAGTCCACCCTTACCTCCCATGTTAAACTGTTATTAATTATAAATTAATTTTATATACTGTTGGCCCATCTGTTATATAGCTACTGGAATAAATGTGGAGCAGCTAACCAAAGTAAACAATCAAAATTATTATTATTTCTTTAACAGCTCATACATATTTCAGTAAATAGTTTTTATTTATTTTTACATTGTGCTAATGAATTAGAACCTTTTGAATGTTTTATAAATTTACTGTGTCCCTGGATTTGTGAGAATTTCCATCACTTCCTGTGTAGACTGGAAGTGGAGAAATTTCTTCACACGACAAAATTCCAGCTAGCTTTTATTGCTGCCCATTTCCTGTCCACAAGAATTTAAGTTTTCAAATTTAAAGCCGCATCTACACGCGTAGATGCGGCCGCGATGCTCCTTATCAATCGAGCCGCTGATGCGGCTCGATTGATAAGATCAGACAGGATGGATCTCCGCACCGCCGATTCCCTGCTCGATCCCCGCGAGGGGACAATGGCAGGGAATCGTGCGGGAGATAAGCGGCGCCGGCGGGGACGAGCGGGGAATCGAATGCGGCGGGCGCGCGGAAGAGGCGACCCGGCGGCTAATCGAGCCACCGGATCGCTACAACCTCTCATAGTGTAGACGGGGCTTTAGTCACAAAGGTCCAATGAGGTGCGTTGGACAGGAATGCAAGAGAACAGTTCTCAAATATGGACGCAGACAGCAGTGTAACCACCAAAAATTGTCAACCACTTTCCTCAATCAAGCAAAATAAAAATTCCTGGAATGGGGTTTTGCCTGTGGTGAACTGTACAAACAATTATGGAAATTCAAAAAAAGCTTTGCTTGCATTTTAAAGAATTGGTCATTTTTGTTTTATTTAAGCTCCTTTCTGAAACACTTCATGGCAAAAATCACTTCTCTCCAGTGTCATATTGAAAAAGTAAACAAATTAACTGGAATTTGAACAAAAATTTAAACAGGCAGCTGAGTGGGATTGATGAATGCAGTCCAAACATTGTATGTCCACAGTCTACAAAGGTTTTTTAGGAATGGCATCTGAAGGGATAAAGGTGTAATCTGTGACCAGCTTCAGTGTAACTGAATGTCAAAGCAATATGCACACTCCTTCAAATGAAGTGTTGTCTCAGTAGTATTGTATGTCTGCAGGTTTAAGGAGCAAAGAAACAAGGCGGCTAAAATAAAATGAACGAATGTTAGAATACAAAAATATGCATTGTTCCTGTATGGCTTTGCAATATTGTAGTACTAGTGTTTTCCCAAAATGTACAGAAAGAGAGAACATGCAAGTAGTTATACAAAAGTATCAACATCATACATAAAAAGGATTTCCGAAGGGATCTTTTTTTTTTTTCCATTAATATTTCAGAGAAATAAGAGAATAGGTTCAGAGGATGAGAATTAACTAATGATTGATTCCAATACGGTTATTGGAAGATCGTATTTGTTGTACTATTGCTCAGCATTAGTGTTAATCTAATCTTAGTGGGAAATCCAGAAAGAGGGGACAAAAAGGAAAAAAAATTGTCCCTGTACTATCTTGGAGTGGAAAGAGTTAAACGTATTTCAGCAGCAATCTGCGCGCCGTTTTAATTACAAAAAAAAACCTGTTTACTTTCAACCAGTTGCTGCAGTACTTTTCTCCAAAGGTTTTCTGGAAAAGGCTTACATTCGATGGATACACAGGTCTCGCCAAATCCCGATCCTTACCATTCACACCTCCATTAGACTCCTTCCAAGACCAAAAGCAACAATAGAGAATCTCTGATGAGTGGCGTTCCAGCCAAGAAACACAAAGCTCCTGTTACCTGCTTAACACTGAGGGGCAATGATCTCAATTCCTCTGATTTCAGGGATCAAGTTATGAATTTAGAAAAGCAAAAAAAAAGTTCTCCTTTCCGATGCTCATATACAGTCATTTTGAAGGGAAACTAAAAGTCTCATTAGAACAAACCCTTCAGACGTTATATATAAAACTGATGAAATGCTAATTGGTCCATGAAAGGCTGTACTAAATTGTCTGTGGCAAAATAGAATACAAGTCCAAATGTTATGGAGATGGGCAGAGCGGGTAAAGCCTTCTTGAAAATGGCAAGGAGCAGCAAAGTAAGGCACAGACCCTATAAAAAAGAAGAAAAATATGTATTACAACCAAAAATGATTTGGAAAAGCCCTCCTTACTTTAAAGGGGAATGCTGCAAAAGCTTTGCATTATATTTTTGGCAGTTAGAAATTTAGACAAGTCTTGATTAGATGGTGAGCCCCTCTGAGGAACATTTAAGCGACAAGACATACACTATATATATATATATATATATATATATATATATATATATATATATATATATATATATATACACACACACATATACACACATACATCTCTGTGGAAGAGGTCGGGTGCTATATGAATAATAATATTAAGTAAAAAGGTTAAATGAAACTGACCGAGATATGGAGGACACAAGCTTTTTGCCTGGCTTAACTCTAAGCACCCTTACAATCTAGCAGCACACCCTTGTGTCACTGTGGCCACAAACGGCATACAATTTTGTTGATTCGAGAATTACGATCAATTTTTCCATTTGATTGTAACTTTTCAATCACATTTTTGTTCCTACAACTATGGAAAAAATTATCTACACTTGCTTGGTTCTATAAATTAAGGAAATGACCATCATATCACCATTCAATTTCTGATTCAGGATTTCTGCCACTCCTGATCGACATATTGGGGGGGGGGGGGGGGGGGGGGACGGACACACAAAAAAGGGGAAAATTCTATCACATTTCTCAATCAAAAATTAAATCTTTCAATTTTTCTGTACAACCAACCTTTTTTCATAAAAAACAGGAAAAAACAGCTATACCTGTCCTTCAAACCTGGTGGAACAGACCCTACCCCAAAAACAAGCTCTTGCTTAGCAGAGCTACAGGCATGGATGAATGATAACTGGTTGAAACTGAATGCTGACAAAACTGAGGTCCTTTTTGTCCAAAGCCAGCACTCGCCATCAAAACAGCTCTATACTAAAGCAACACCAATCAGGATTGGGAATTCAGACATAAACAGCTCCAACCTTGTGCGCAGCCTTGGTGTACTAATCGATGGGGAGTTGAGTTTCAGAAACCAAATGTCATCTGTAGTTAAATCTTCCTACTTTCATCTGAAGAACATTGCAAAGATTAAACATCTGATTCCCCAGAGAATCTTCCAACCCTAGTTCATGCCTTCATCACATCACGGCTGGACTACTGCAATGCCCTTTATGCTGGCCTCCCCAAAAAGGACCTGCGTCGCCTGCAATTAGTGCAGAATGCTGCTGCCAGATTGCTAACAAACCAGCCTCGCCACTGTCACATTACACCGATCCTTCGCTCACTGCACTGGCTACCAGTAGAATGGAGAATACTCTTCAAGATTGGACTGCTGACATTCAAATCCCTGCACAATCTGGGCCCTGGATACATGAAGGACCTGCTGAAGCTGCACCACACCTCTCACAACCTCAGATCAGCAAGTTCTATAAACTTGGTCACTCCCAGAGTGCACCTCAAAAAACCTGGAGATAGAGCCTTCTGTCATGCTGCCCCTACTCTTTGGAACTCCCTGCCACACCCAGTAAAGACAGCACCATCCCTGGAGCTATTCAAATCCAGACTGAAAAGCCACCTGTTCAGCCTGGCATTTCGAGACTTATAAAATTATTCCTCTGTACCACAATGGTCGGAGCCATGCTTAGGCGCTTTGAGTCCCATGGGAGAAAAGCGCTTTACAAATGTTAGTTGTTGTTGTTGTTGTTTTATATACTGCATCGTGTGTGGCCTCCTTTACACAGAATTCGACTGTGTGTGCTTAAAATTCCACCCAGGACTTGACTGCAAGCCCAGTGGAGCCAGAATCCACCTCACTGCATGGGAGCCCAAATTATGTCAGATAGCTGCCACAGTTTATTAGTCCAATGAGACTCTTTCCTGTGCATTCAAGGACACTACAGAAAACTCAGGCATACACTGAATAGTACTCCTTAGCTACTGATGCGCAACTCCTGTTTCGCACTTTTCTGCTGACCTGACACAAAAGATATTACCAGTAGTTGCAGCAGCAGAGCTGTGCTCTGACAGCTTTATGGTACGCAGGGAAAGCCAGGGCAGAGCCCAAAGCAGAAGGCTGCAATTTCTAATCACTCTCCACTGAACAGTACACATAGCCTGTCTACAGTTGAATAGGAAGTCTGTACAGCACTCGTGTAACAATCGTTAAGGGTGATAGCAACTGACCTTGTGTACAAGGCTTAGGTGATCAGCAAGTTGTTCTTACTGCTATGCTTGTGCTAAAATGTACTTGCACATATGTGCTTTCAACTGGTTGAGCAGCTCACCGTGCAGCCAGGGGCTGCTTGGTTTACATGCACTCACTTTACCACCCAGCTCATTTGTTAATATAGACTAGACCAGATCCAAGGTAACGGCTGCAGTGATGCTAAAGAAGAAGGCGGACAAACAATGGACAGGATCTGCCACCAAAGGTTTCAAGAGCCAATTACTTCTGCGCATCTCCCTCCACTCCTCAAATGGTGTTGGGTGGATGTATACTTTTACCAGCATTGTTGGTTTACAAAACGAACATAATCCAAATAGGTTTGCTTAAAATGGAAATTCACACATCACGGAAATTCTAAAATTAATATGCAAATGGCAAAGAATTAACTGAAATATCGGACATGAGCTAAAGAACAGAGCAGATGTTTCATACTCACAATAAGAATGGCAACAAAGCAAGCCAATGTAGTGTTCCAGTCTCCACTTGCAGTGGCTGAGGCTTTTCCAACAAGGACACTATAGAATATAAAGTCTCCTAGTCCGAGTTTCACTCCCCCTAAAAGAGAATTGTTCAGTTTATTAGTATACTTAAAGCGGATCCGAGATGAAAAACTAACAAAAAAAAAAATAACTGGTCTATATATCTTATCTAAAGTTTAGATAGTTTACACAGCAAATCTAGCTGCAAACAGCTTTAACCACTTGCCGACCGCACGCTTATACCGTGCGTCGGCAAAGTGGCAGCTGCAGGACTAGCGACGCAGTACTGCGTCGCCAGCTGCAGGCTGATTAATCAGGAAGCAGCCGCTCGCGCGAGCGGCTGCTTCCTGTCAATTCACGGCGGGGGGCTCCGTGAATAGCCTGCAGGCCGCTGATGGCGGCTCGCAGGCTAAATGTAAACACAAGCGGAAATAATCCGCTTTGTTTACATTGTACGGCGCTGCTGCGCAGCAGCGCCGTAGGGCAGATCGGCGATCCCCGGCCAATCAGCGGCCGGGGATCGCCGCCATGTGATAGGGGACATCCTGTCACTGGCTGCACAGGACGGATAGCGTCCTGTGCAGCCCCGATCACCGGGGGGACAGGTAGGAGAGGGAGGGGGGTGAATGTCGCCGCAGAGGGGGGCTTTGAGGTGCCCCCCCCGCAACTAGCCTGCCCACCAGAGCGATCAGACCCCCCCCTGCACACCATCCCCATAGGGGGGAAAAAGGGGGGCGATCTGATCGCTCTGCATGAAACCTGATCTGTGCTGGGGGCTGCAGAGCTGGTCCTTAAGGGTGGGTCCTCAAGTGGTTAATAGATTATGCTTATTTCTTCCTGTGATACAGTGACAGCAGCCATGTTTGTAAACATTACACAGAGGCAGGCTTATCAGTATCTTGAGCAAAAATCTGCATTTGTGAGCACTCAGCCTGTGAAAAAAACCTAATCCCCCTCCTCCTCCCTCCTGTCTCTGAAATCTCTGGCTAGTAATACATCCACCTCCTCCTGCCTAGACTAAGCTCCCATGAACCCTTGCTACTGTCTGAAAGTGCCTTGGCTCTCTGAAAGCCTGTGGGCCTGGCTTGTTTAGTTTATAGGGAATTAGAGTATTAAAACAAAAACAAAAAAGGTATTTGGCTTGAGGAATGCCCTATAAACAATAGGAAAGGAACACAATTATGCAATTAGTAAAAGTTCATCTTGGGTCCAATTTAATGTTATGATAGCACAATTCCAAACATCCGGATACGGATCAACTGCATTGAGTAACCTTAAAGGTAAACAGAGATGGTTTCCTAGCGCTAATTTATACTTACCCGGGGCTTCCTCCAGCCCCACGAGCATTGTGGCCTCCCTCGCGCCACCCTCCTCGGCCCCTCTGTTAAGCTACTATGACTCCCGATAATCTGGGCAGTCAAGGCCTTCTGTGCATGCGCAGCTCGGCCGTGCACATCCCTTGTCGCGCTCTAGTCCCCTGGAGCGTTCTACGCCTGTGCAGTATGCTCCAGGGGACGGGGGCGCACGAGCAGAAGCATGCACAGAAGCCCTTAACTGGGGGCGACTGACCGGATTACCGGTAGTCTGACCGCCTGAATGGAGAGGCTGAAGAGGACATCGAGGGAAGCCACTGTGCTTATGGGGCTGGAGGAAGCCCCGGGTAAGTATAAATTAGTGCTAGTGTACCATCTCTGGTACACTTTTATACGTTAAGGGAACATATCGTGACAATGTCAATTTTTATTGACATGTAATTTAACAGTCTTGTAATTAAATGATATAAAAAGGTTGCAAGCCTTATTCTTAGGTCTTTTGGCTAAACTGTAGTCTGACCATCTATACCAGACAATCTCAACCAGGGTTACCTGGAACCCTGGGGTTCCTGGAGGACTTTGCAGGTGTTCCCTGGCATTTTTGCCCTTTGAGGTGAGCAGCCTCAGCTGGCATGTTAAGAAAGTTTCAAAATTACGTTCCTAACTTCTCAATGTTCTATGCACTCATTTTCTGCCCATCCTGAATTCTAGCTTCCCTACTTGGTCATCACTGGTGCAATGGCCTTGATAAAATGACACATTACATTGGTGATGAATAAACATGTGGGATGCCAGAACTAATGATGTGTATACAGCAGATGAACCGGAACGAGAGAAAATACTAACATTGGGCAACTATAATGGGGTGTGCAATAATGGAGGGCATAAAACAGGTGCCCTGTAAAGGAGAAACATGGAATGGGGACTATTACACAATAGTAAAAAATGTTTAGCCTAACCCACTTTTAATGACCAATTCTACTATAAAATAAATTCCCTCTCGCCTATCGCTCACTTAATGCAGGGGTTCCCTGAGATTCAAAAAATTATTTGAAGGGTTCCTCCAGGATAAAGAGGTTGAGAAAGGCTGATCTATACCGTTAAAATGACCTGTCTGACCTCATTAAATAATGAAGGTCTAAGTTTTACATTAATGGTCTGATTGAATAATATATTTCTTATCTTTTCTACCCCTGGAACCGTTCCATAAAGTTTTGTATAACTAAACATAACTCTTCTGGTATTATAGCAGCCCTGTGCAATTTCCTGTGCCAACTATGGCCCAGTTTAATAATTTCTGTTTATTATGCTCACACAAAATCTGATGGTCCATACATACCAGTTTTGCAAATGATACCCTTTAGATATAAGATAAATTGTATCGTCTTTGATTATTCCTGTTTTTGACTGTTCAATGTTCTCCCGAATCTCCCCAAGGGGGCTCATATGGTTTTGTAGGTTTACCTTTTCAGATTTCTATTAATACAAATTTATGAAACTAAAATGACCTGTCTGGGTGGCTCTTATAGTTCCCTTTACAGCCTTCAATTTAACTAAAAATTGACAAATATTCCTGCACTTCCTCTCTTAAGTTATTGATGAAAATAAAATAAAACACTAATCACAGTGTTCAATTTAAAAAATTTGCATCAACTTTTGAATTACTATCTAGATACTATTTATTCATACAAAAAGTTTCAAAATAATTAGACCACACACAAAAATCCACATTTAAAACCGTGGGCTTTTTTTTTAAATACAATTAATAAGGCTTATAAATTTAATACACATGTACATAGCAGGTAAGCACAGGCAAAGGAACAACTCAGCAGGAGAAGAAACCGCAAAACATCAGTGACATGCCACACATTGACTAACAGGGTATCCCCTGTAATATATAGGAAGAAGTGATCCTTATTTCATGTAATTTAACATTTGTGTAAGTAATGTTATAAAATGGTCTCAAGCCGTACTCCTTGCCCTTTGGGCTAAACTGTAGTCTGACAATACTCTTCTGAGTAGGAGGTTTTAGGACGTGTGTAAGTCTACCTTTCAGCTATTTTTAATTTCCCAGGAGAAAGAATTCTCCTTCCTTGTCACATAGGACTATAAACTGCCAAACTGCTTTGCAGCTGCATATGGACAAGGAATAATACCACGATTGTGAGAAGTACGTCAACCTTAGCAGATGTCATTCTACATTCAGCCAGGGAAGAGAAGTGGAATGCAGAGCAATCAAGCACGATAGCAAAAGTTAATGTAAAATACTTTAAGAGGGTTGGTAAGAATATAATTTACTTATGGCACTGCAAGGGCAGCCATAGAATACAGCTCTGCATTTTTTGTGTGTAATTTCTGCCAATGAAGATCTGCTGAACAGTCTGTGCCAATATAATTATTTGTAGGATTCCCAGTACTTGGCAAATAAAATCTATTTTGATTCTGACCATTGACCCTTATTCCCTACTGTTCTGTTATGTTCAAGTTCACTGTTGACCTCGGCACTAAAGGCCAGCTTGGGCTTTCCCACGGCAGGGTGTATAAGTAAATATAAGTGTTCATGAGTGCACCTCGCAAGGGACGATGGCCACCACTTATGGGCGAAGGACTACTTTGCAGCCGTGTAGTGACATGAAAACAGGAGGTACCACTGGTAGAGTGGAGACACGTTATAGGTCAGTGTCTGGAGACTTGGTCAAAAGGCCAGAGGTCAGGACCAACTGAGTACAATCAAAGGGGAAAGAAGCTAAAGGTTGTGGCCGGTGGAATACAAGCGAAAGGCCACAACTAGCTGGGTCACAACAGGAGATCAACAGTAACAGTGTTTATACAGAGGCTCAAAACGCTCTAAGCTGAAACCGTTCCAGCAGTCTGCGTCCGCTCAAAAAGGACTTTAATAGCCTACCAAATGAGAGGTCATACCTACATCTCCCATTTTCACAACTGCAGGCGGAAACACAAAAAACATATATCTGCACATGAACGTTTGAGCTGCATCAGCTCAGGTAAGGCATCTAGCTGTCCGGATGCCACCGCACACACCCATGCAGACATGCATGCGATTGGATCGCCAAGACGGAGATATTTTATGCCATATTAATTTCCTACTCACCAACATAGAAATGCATGTGCTTTATATTATTAGCAAATGTGAGCTGGGCAACAGAGCACAGAATCCTCAATACATTGTCTAAATGGGTATAGACCTTAGCTACAGAATCTATACAACGGAAGTGCTCACACTTCTTCAGCATGTGAGCCACTTTAAAAACTAAGAATTGAAAATGATCTACAAGGTAGATCTACCTACGGAGGCAAGCAGCAAGTGCAGCACATGCACATCAGCAATTACAACAAGCCACCAGGAAACCAGATGCATATCATAGGGTCCGCCTCGGTAAGTTAAATAGAACAGTGCTCGAAACAAATACAGTCACAACATCATGCTTACAATTCTCAGTGTCCAGCAAAATTGTAATCAGCAGGACAACACAAACCTCATTCAGGCGGGCGGTGTGGGATCTACCCAGTAGTGGTCATGTCTAGGAGACCTTATGGGCATGTGATCAGTGTGGTCAGGTTATAGATATGCAAGTCTCTGATTTGCTAGTCAGGATGTGATCACCGCAAATCAGAGTTTTGCAAATCTATCAGCTGATTAAACAAATCACATGCTTCTCCATGAGTTCTTCTAGACATGACCATCTCTACTGCCCAAAAGTCCTTTGCAATCTACTGGTAGAACACAATCTATGCAATAGGCACTCCTGCTCTAGAACAATTCCAACAATAACTCTCCACTGTGATGGTTTTAGTGAATAACCAGCAAAGTGTAAATGTAATTTGGTCCCTCAATGCAGGTATTAAATCACATTTTATTTATTGCCAGTCTGGCAATTAACATTCTGAATAGACATTAAAATAAAAATGATATCTTTGTCACATTGAATGAATATGGTTTTGATGAGGGAAAAAAATAAAATAAAAATCAGTAGACAAGGCCTGCTTACCCTGATCAAGTACTGGGAGGTAAACTCTAGTAGTGATTTTGCTACCAAGGGTTAGTAGGGGCTTTAGATTGTGTCATAGTCCCAACCTTCCTGGCAGTAGCCCAGAGTCAGGCTCGAGGCAGAAAACCACAGCTTAAAGCAGTAACCCCGAGCCTGACTCGTGGTAGCCACCGGAAGTTCTGTGCAAAGTAGAGCAGCGGGCGTTTCAACTCACCTCCCCCGGGATCCACATCCCGGCAGCCATTCTCCTGACCTCGGAGGCTCTGCATCACTTTGGCAAGATCACCATTTGTCATCATGGCAACAGACAGCAATCAGGGTTACAGCACCACCCGGAGGACTGAGGAGGAACTGCAGCGCTGTATCCCAGGGAGGTGATCAAGTGCTGGGCTGCTGCAGATGTCCTTAGCAGTATGATTTTTTTCCTGGTTTTAGGGTCTGAAAGCAGCAAAAAAAATTGCACTGCTTTTAGACTGTGAAATCCGGACATAAATCACCAAGCTATTTGCTTCCACTGAATGGATCAAATACTTAGATTTAGTAAAACTTTTAACAATGTCATTAAAAGTGAACCGTAGTTATAAGTTTGATCTAGCAATTCTGAAAAAAAATATAGGGTTTATACAAATGCAGCCCCTAAGGAAAGCAAACCAGTTACAAAATATTTTTTGTTGATCATTCTTAAGATTATGTAGCACACCTTTAGGGCCGTATTTTATAATCAGTAAAATACAGCACATCTGCAGAATATGTAGGTGTCTGGCCTGCTGGTAGAGAATCTGTTCAGGGTTCTCTCAGACCGCCTGTACATTCCTGTGAAATAGCTAAAGGGTATTATCTGAGCCACAGAGCACAGAGTCTTATTACATTCCCAACAGAAGACGGACTTTAAAAAGTCCTGTAACCGCACACGCCTGGGAGCACTAATCACATCAGACAGCCTCACTTCACAACAGGTGTGGTTTGGGCATAATGGAGTTGACTTGCAGTTCTCTGCAGGGCTGTGGAGTCGGTAAAAAAAATGCACCGGCTCCTCAGCTTAGGATTCCACCGACTCTTCTAATTTGCATATTACAATCTTGTTGATTGAAAGTATGTAATGCTGGGGATACACGGTACGTTTCTGTACCGTGTATCGACCAGCTGATCCGGCCAGCTGATAATATTCAGCTGGCCCGATCATGCCGCTCAAACCCGCGCCCGCTCGATTCCCGCCGGCGGACAATGGCAGGGAATCGAGTGGCTGATAAGGATCGCCGGCGGGGACCAGCGGCAATCGATCCGCGCACACGTGGGGACGTGGCTGGGGTCGATCAGTCTATGCCAGGCATAACATGAAATTCCCTTAACTGCCAACGCTTAGGAATTTTAAAAAGACAACTGAAGAGAGATGGATATGTAGACTGCCATCGTTATTCTCTTTAGTCATAGATTAAATTTAGTCCTTGATAAGAGTACTTGAAAAAGGTACAGACCGGAACAAAAAACATCAATCAGGCCCTAGGCAATGTAACTGTGGGTACATGTAAGAGTGATGTGCAGGTACTCTGCAGGAGAATGAGGAGAATCTTCCTCTATTACGCATTCTTCATGCACAATCTGAACCAGGTTTATGGGTGATAGACAATGATAGCTCTGCTATGAGTCCAGGTACTCGAGCCGGTCTGGCGTAGTGCGCATGCACACACTCCGCCGCCGGGAGCGTACTACACCTGCGCAGCACTATTGCGCAGGTGCAGAATGCTCCTGGCTGTAGGAGCGGCACGTGGCCGGACTGCGCTGACTGGCTGACTTGCCGGGACGCATAGCAGAAGATCCAGGTGGTGGTGGAGGACAGCGAGGGACTGATTGGCCTGAAGGGGGCTGGAGGAAACCCCAGGTATGTATAAAACTTTTCTTTTCATCCGTCTCAGGTACCCTTTAATTCATAGTCACCAAACCAAATTTTAACATATCAAATTATTTGATTTCATGAGCAAAGAGTGCATATATTTGCATAAATCAGCATCAACGCAGAATTATATCCATCTCATTGACCATCTCAATTAGTGACACGGCTACACATCAGGCTTTATTCTTACAGCATAGATGTTATTTAGTATATATAAGAGATTCCTGTGTACACATTTACTGTACAGTCACAATCAGATATGTATATCTGACTTTAAAAATATGGGGACTGCTTTATTGAAGCAGCACAAGTAAATAACTTTGATTGGTTTATTTCATTTTTGTGGACTAAGCACAGCTATTACTGTATATATAAATTATTTGTGATGACTATTATCTGAGAAATAGACCATTATCATATTTTCTATTTTACAGTTTAAATTCATTAGGAGTCAGAGACTGTGCATTTTTTCCCAACTCCAACTCCAGGCACCCAAAATCGCTCCGACTCCTCAGCCCTGGTTCTCTGTATCAAGCCCCATTTAGCAATGGCTCACTGGATTATATTTGGTAAGTGTTACCCTCCCCAAATATAATTTCTATACAGTATAATCTTGTTATTGTAAACTCATATAGTAAACATTCGGGTATATGCCCAAATCTTGGCCAAGCACCATTATAAGAATATGGGAGTAACACCTGGTATAGTAAACCATTATCTAATAGAACTTCGGTCATAAAAAACATTTTTTTGTCCCCTGCGGTGTTCTGAATCCAGGTATAGTGGGAAGTTGGCGGAAGCATGTGTCATACGTCAGTCACAGACCCGTGAGCCGCGGTTAGTGGGCGGGCTGGCAGCTACTTGTAGCCTGCTTACTATCTGCACACTACTCTGGGCCTGTGTGGATTACCTCAACAGCACCAGCCAGTGAGAACTAGGCTTCCTGTGTAAGCTGCTGCCTGACATCTGTGACTTGCTTGTGCATGGCTGCAACGCTATAGTATTAACCAGGCTGCACAAAAATGTGGACAAAGGAGTACACTATAAGTAATGTACCTGCATTAACTGGTGAGTCACATGCTTACTGTGCAAGATGCTGAATGATTATTGCGTGCAAATCCCTGCCTATTGAGCACTGTACATTGTGATCTAGCTTAGACAATGTCTGGCTCGCTTGCTGAAGCACTGAAAAGTAAAAAGGATTCCCAATAATTGACTGAATTAAGATAGAGTTCTATAGTATGCTTTCTGAGCTTAAAGAGACTCTGTAACATTAAAAAGATCCCCTGGGGGGTACTCACCTCGGGTGGGGGAAGCCTCCGGATCCTAATGAGGCTTCCCACGCCGTCCTCTGTCCCACGGGGGTCTCGCCGCAGCCCTCCGAACAGCCGGCGACTGTGCCGACTGTTAGTTCAATATTTACCTTTGCTGGCTCCAGCGGGGGCGCTGCGGCGGCTTTCCGTTCCGAACTACACGGAAATACCCGATCTCATTCGGGTCCGCTCTACTGCGCAGGCGCAGGAAACTTGCGCCTGCGCAGTAGAGCAGATCCGACGGCGATCGGGCATTTCCGTGTAGTTCTGAGCCGACAGCCGTCAGAGCGCCTGCGCAGGAGCCAGGAAGGTAAATATTGACGTCACCGCTGCACGGACTCCACGGAGGGCTGCAGCGAGACCCCTGACGGATGGAGGACGGCGTGGGAAGCCTCATTAGGATCCGGAGGCTTCCCCCACCCCCCAGGGGATCTTTTCATGTTACAGATCCTCTTTAAAGAAAACATGTAACTAAAAAAGTTCCCCTGGGGTGTACTCACCTCGGGTGGGGGAAGCTCCTGGATTCTATCGAGGCTTCCCCCGTCCTGTGTTGCACGGTGGTTTTGCTGTGCCCCTCTGAACAGCGGGGATGTAAATATTTACCTTCCCGACTCCAGCGCAGTATCTGCTCTCCACGCGGCAGAAAGACGATCGCTGTCGGTCTGCTCTACTGCGCAGGCGCAAGTCTCCTGCGCAGTAGAGCGGACCCAACAGAGATCGGCTATTTCCGTGCTGATAGCCACAGCAGCGCCACTCGCTGGAGCCAGTGAAGGTAAATATATCAAGCCTTGTCGGGCTTGTCGAGCAAGGATTGCGGACACTTCGGGGGAGCCAGCGCTGGATTGCCTGCAGCTACAGAGATGGGGAAGCCTAATTGGGGCAGTAAAACTTCCCACTCCCGAGGTAAATACCCCCATGGGACTTTTTTTCAGGATAGTCTCTTTAAATATGACAATTTCAGAAATAGTAATTTTGCCCAGCCCCTTGGAGTTTACTATAAAGGGATACTACTGTATTTAAAAATGGAGAAAAACAAGATTCTTAAAAAAAAAAAGAAAAAAAAGGGGGGGGGGGGGGGGGGTGTGGACTAAATATTGATTCAATATACACTTTATCCATACCTACCCTATTGTAGGACTAACAAACGCTAGTAATTTGTGCTGTTCAACGCTAATATTTTAGTCAGGGCTTGTTTCCACTGTAGCGGTGCGGAATCGCCTGGATTCCACCGCAGAAGAAATCGCATGCAGGTGCGTTTTTTTACGCGTTATTTTACGCGATTACGCATGCGATTTCGCATAGGTTAGGCTATGTGCGTTTTTAACCATGTCACTGCCTGTGTTAATTTACATTGGTTCCTATGCGGAATCGCATGCGTAATCGCGTAAAATAACGCGTAAAAAAACGCATGCGATTTCCCTATTAAATACATTAGCGGCGATTCGCATGCATTCCACTAGCAGGCGAATTCGTTGGCTCTTTTGTGCGTTTTTTCACCGCTCATAAAAACGCACCACGCAAACGCTACAGTGGAAACAGGTCCATTCACTTGCATTACATGTGCGAATCTGCATGCGTTGGACGCATGAAGATTCGCGATAGTGGAAACGAGCCCTAAAGAAAATGTTTTTTGATACTCTGGGATGCCCTGGGGGGGGGGGGGAATTCAACAACATTGCTACAAAGATCAGACTACTATCTGTTGAAACCACTATTTGTGGCTGCACTGAATCCTTTCAGCTGATGGTGATAATATTCTTCAGGAAGAGGAAGGCCTCCAGCTTAGCTCCCCCTCCCTTTTGCAAGCCAAGTGCGCATGCATGTACAGCATCCGAATACAGAATAGGCAATTATCTTGAGCAAGGAGAACACTTATCAAAATCGCATGCGATTTGCGAGTCTATAGGCTGCACAAAATTCCTATTGCTGTGAGATTCACATTTCCGTTTTTAAGGCAAAAAAAAATTAAAAAAATTGCACAGCAATTTCCTTTTTCCTCGTATGTAATGCTTTCCATGAAGCTGCAAAAGCATGCATTTTAGTAAAAACAGATCTAGTGACATTTTTTGTTGAATAGGATTATTATTAAAAACACAAAAGTTCAAAAAATGCATGCAGACATGCAAAATCCAAAAATATGCAAGCAGAGAAAAAAAAAAGTGCGCTCCTAGCATTAAAAAGGAACTGTAGTGAAAAGGAATAACATTTTTTTTTTTTTTTTACAATATTCATTTATATTTATTTAGTGTTTGCACATTGTAAAATATTTCCTCTCCTTTATTTATATTCTAAAATGTATCACAGGTGGGGACATCTTTGTTCTGACAGGTGATCTGTTTTCACACAGAGGGAGATATTGCACAATATCAGCCACACAAACACCCCTGATAATCTATTTGAGAAAAGGTAAAGATTTCTTGAGGGACAGGGGTAGCGGCTACTGATTGGGATGATGTTCAATCCTGGGTTAAAGTTCCTCTTTAAGTCTGTATAAAGCTTTAGTTGACAAGGTGGTGTGCCTACAAGTACTCACGTTCCTCGGGGTCTTCGCTTGGAGGAGCATTACTGGGGAGAGCTTGGACAACTGCTCGGGATTCTGCGGTGGAATCAATGGGCCCAATTCTGTCAGTCGCATGTTCATCCCAGTCTGCATCAAATCCTCCATTATCATCAGATGTAGCTGCATCACTACCTTCCTGGACAGCAGGCACTTGAGTAAAGAAAAAAATATATAAATTAATATAAATATGGAGACAGACAATAAATAGGAGCACACACAGACAATTTCAATGTCAACATCTACAGAAATCCAAAACACTGGTGTGCGTGCGTGTTTTCTCTCTGCGCATGTGCAGAGACACCGAGGGGGAGGACGGGCCAATGGGCGGGCGTATGCGCGCACAAGCGGTGGACGTGTGCGCATGCGCGCTGAGACGTAAGGCAAAGAAACAATATTCACTTTTAAATGCATTTGAAAACAAATTTCAATACAGGGAGAGCTTTTAAAATATACATACACACACATACATATACATACATACATTTTTTTTTTTAGCCCCATTACCTGTCCCAGTAGGCACCTTGAACTTAACTGTGTGCACTCAGTTTTTTACCTGTGCCCAATTTCATCTTCACAGCAAGTGGCAGTTAAAGCATACTTGAACTGAAAATATGCAATAATTATGCATAGTTGTAATGGTAAATAGATGTTTTCTGCAATCTCACTTTCATATTTTCAGTTTACCAGCTGCAATTCTCATGTGACATGTAAACCGCAGTCATGACAGCATGATGTAGAATCTGGTTCTGCCTTTTATTTACTTTTCAGGAAAGCCATGCTGCTGATACTCATTAGCATAGATAAAGAGCTGGTTCATTAACTGTTGCAATGCAAATAATAGTTAAACACAGGTGAGCTCCAAGTAGGACTGGTAAGATATGTACTCATGTATATCTCATCTGAAATAGGATACCGGAATTTACATAAGTAAAAGCAATTCTAGGCAAATGGTCAGTCTGAAAGTCTTTGCTAAAGAGCCTCATGCTGGGGATACACTGTACGTTTCTGTACCGTGTATCGACCAGCTGATAATATTCAGCTGGCCCGATCAAGCCGCTCGACTTCCGCCCGCTCGACCCCCCCTGGCGGACAATGGCAGGGAATCGAGCGCTGGTAAGGAAGTGCCGGCGGGGACGAGCGGCAATTGATCCGCGCACGAGCGGGGACGCGGCTGGGGTCAATCTGGCGGCTAATTGGCCGCCGGATCAACCAGTGTATTCCCAGCATTAGCTTTGAGAATCCCCCATGAAACCAAACCTGAAGTGAAAACAAACTTATGAGATAATTAATTGTATATGTGGTACTGCTAAGAAATAGAACATTAGTAACAATTAGCAAAGAAGAGTCATTTTTTCTAGTACAGGAAGAGCCGAATGCGGCCCCCTGAGGCTTTTTCACCCCCCCCCCCCCCCCCCCCACTCACTCACAAAATGTATCACATATAGATGTGGTCCCCTGCATCTTTAACTACTTTACGACCGCGTCACGCCAATGGGCATGACCGCGGCGGCAGCCCCAGGACCGCCTTACTCCAAATTGGCATCAAGTCCTGGGGCTGCAGTTTCCAACTGGGGCTGCAGCTGTAACTGACAGCAACTGATATATAACTGGCAGCAACTGATATATTTCAGTTCCGACAAAATGTCAGAAATGGAAGGGATCATTGTCAGAAGAAAATGGTGAGGAACTGATGGCAAGGTAACTATGTAATGTTCATTTGAAGTTACCTCATGTGTTTATTTTAAATAATTTTACTCAGTACAGGTTCCCTTTAAATATTGGTGTCTCGCATATAGAATAGCAGTGCTGGTACCATCAATCCACAGGGAAGCCAGCAAGCAGTCATTCGCTGGCTTTCAATCCAATTCCGTATCAGGTGACACCGCTGTCCAATTGGGCGACAGCACCCTGAGTATGCTTCACTGTCTGGCTAAAAGAGGTTTTCTACTATCTGCACATGCTGTATTGGGGGCATAATAGCTGCTTTGGTTAAATGGGAGACAAAAGGGCTGCATGTGTAAACAGGTAATAGTTTACACTACCTAGGTTCAATGTAATGTTTTCTACATCATATCATGTACAGTAAAGGGAATAATTATTTGACCCCTCACTGATTTTGTAAGTTTGTCCAATGACAAAGAAATGAAAAGTCTCAGAACAGTATCAAGCTCAGAGTTGCACAGAGACAGCCTCGAAACCTTAGGGATTTAGAGATGATCTGCAAAGAGGAGTGGACCAACATTCCTCCTAAAATGTGTGCAAACTTGGTCATCAATTACAAGAAACGTTTGACCTCTGTGCTTGCAAACAAGGGTTTTTCCACTAAGTATTAAGTCTTTTATTGTTAGAGGGTTCAAAAACTTATTTCACTCAATGAAATGCAAAATCAGTTGCTATCTTTTATTTAAGGTTATTTTTTCGATTTTCCTTTTGATGTGCTATCTGCCACTGTTAAAATAAACCTACCATTGAAATGATACTGTTCTGAGACTTTTCATTTCTTTGTCATTGGACAAACTTACAAAATCAGTGAGGGGTCAAATAATTATTTCCTCCACTGTATACTCCGGCCCTCCATTAGTATGAAGATTGCTAACCCGGCCCTTAACCGAAAAAGTTTGAGGACCCCTGCATTAAATCATGCGTTTTTTTCACTTCAGGTGTGCTTAATCAAGGCAATTAAACAAAACATGTTAATGTACCATGACAGGTCCCCAATCTACTAGATCACATTAATGCAAGGTTCAAACTGTTCCGGATGAAAAACTGACCTGGAAAAAACTGATCCATTTTCCATTGGTTCACAGAGTAATGGACCAATGAAAGTCCTCTCTAGGTGGGACAATTCCCATTGTTCTATTTCAACCAATGGGATGCGGAGATGCTTGTACTGGGGGGCTTCAGGATCTGTATACTGGCGTTTCTTCAGTGCAAGAACCCGAATGGACCGCGGCGGGTATCTAGCGAAGCATGCACATCGCGTGCAGTCTAGTGAGAACAGACAGTGTTCTCATTGGCTAGCATTAATGCCTTTCATCCACTATAAAAATCACAGACTTCCCATACCTGCATTCCGTTTGATGAAATGGATACAACATTGCAAACAGACCACTGTGAACGGATCCTATTGCTTAAAATAGAATCTGTTCTCATCTGTTGGGATCCATTCCGTTTCGTTCTGTTAAATGTGAAAGGCCTCTTTTCAAAGCAGCTTGACTGCTGATTTGTTGAGCAGTTCAGTCTACTGTTCAGCCTACCAGCAGCCGGCCACAAGTGCTATTGGGCTCCAATTACATGCAGTAGAATAAAAGTATTAGCTAACACTGCACATGTCATGTTTGGCGCACAGTGGCGTTACTGGAGTGGCAAAAAAAAGCCTCATGCATCTGAGCACTTCGATTGCCGTGCTCAGAAGTGACAACTCCATGGGGGAGCCGCCGGTCTAATTTTAATCATGAATAGTAGCACCAAGTTCAGCGAATTACCTTTTAGGCAACAGAGTGTAAGGGGGTAGGCACAGACTGAATGTCTCAGATAAAGTTACATCCAACAGCAAATATTCTGTGGTACAGGAAGTGGTCCTGAACAGTGATTTTACTTTAGCGACAGCTGTCTAGGAGTGTGCATGTTATGGCCGGATCCCGAAGTTTGCCACTTCGGGATCTGGCCAGCAAATACACAAAATGGCCAACAGCTGCGGCCAATGCACAAAGCACTTACTCTTTCGGACTCTGGCTGGCCAGAACACGATCTGACCAGAGTCAGCCGACTAAAGTAATGCTTCCATGCAGCGCAGCAGCAGAGGAGCAACCAACTATGGTGGCATCTGCATCAGGCTCTTTCCAATTTTCTTCCTTTCACACCTGTTGTCTGCCTCCCTGCTGTGCATGTGCAGTGGTGTCTCTGGAGACGACAAATGCATATACACACACAGCAGGAAGGGAGATATACAGCACAGACTGTCCCTGCGCCATTTCCTCTTTGAGGCAGATGTGACTGGAGGTTGCAAGGGGCAAGGAAAAGAGCCGGCAATGACTACAGATGTTAGTGCTGAAATGTGCTGCTGCTGCGTTCAGGACTTTGCTGACCAGCTGTTGTCACTCCCCATTTTGGAGGGACGAAGTCCGAAAGTGTAATTGAAATGCAATGTTATGCATATTGGCTGCAGTAGCCAGCCACTTCACAAATTGGCCAGCCAGAACCTGAAGTGGCCATAGTTTGGGTTCTGGCCATTACATACACAGACAGCTCTATATGCGAGTGCCTACACAGATCTCAGAATACATTTTTGTCCTCCGTGAGACCACAGGATGTCGACAACAGATGTACTTTTCACCTTTTACTTTATATTTTTACTTGAAAGTTGGCTGTGATACTTTAAAGAAGAAAAATAAAAGAATTCAGAAAAAATGGAGAGGTTCCTTTTTCTTTACATCTTCACTGGAGGCAAATTCCATTCAAGGGAGAAAGTCAACACATTTAATTGCATGTGTTTCTCAGAACATGCCCACATCTATATTAAGAAGTATGTCTAGTGACAGGTGTAACAGACGTGTTATTTGTCACAAATTACTGTATGTCTGTCAAGGCTTTATTCAAATAACTTTTCAAATAAATGATCCTAATAAAGCCCAACTAGGCCCGAATGTGAACAAGGTAAATTCTCAAGTTAATCATGTTTATTAGTGTGAATTATATACTGTAATCTCTGGAAACAAGGATTTCAAAAGCACACTGAGGGCCCTTTCACACCAGAGGGATTTTTCAGCGTTTTAACGCCACGGCCGAAGTTGGCGTTTTGCTAGGTAAAAGAAAGTCCATAGACTTTCATTTTACCTTTCACATCTAACTCGGCGTTTTGGAGCGTTGCGTTTCAACGCTCCCAGGAGCTTTTTCAGGGCTGTTAACAGCCGAAGTTGGCTGTTGGCGTTTCAATGATAGTCAATGGAAAACGCCAACTTCAGGGTTTTCAAAGCCTTTTCAAAGCGTTTTACAGCTATCTTGTTCACTTATTTTTATAGAAGAAAAAAAAAAAAAAGGACGTTTTCATATGGGCTGTAAAACTCTTTCAAAAGGCTTTGAAAACGCTATGTATTGGCGTTAAAGAGGAGCTGTTAGGTATAAGGTCTCAGAGAAAATAAACACATATATCAGTAGCTAAAGATTGGCTGTACTTACATTACATATGCATTTCACTGTCCACGTTTGGATTTCACAGAATTTTTATATAGTATATGCAGAGATAGATGCTCCTGACAGCTCATGGCAGGCTCCATGTTTTTCTGCCAAATGTGTCATGTCCTGCGTGCTTCCTGATCACAGAGGAGCTCATACAGAATAACACAGTGTGCAGTGAATATTAATGAGCCATGTGGCTAGGAACAATAGCTGACTCCTGCAGTGTACTCTGCCCCGAGATTTATCAGTGCTTCGCGCTGGACTGATTAGAAAGCTGCTGTAACGTCTCATTAGCAGCCGAGGGGAGGGCCCCAGAATGCTTTGCAGTTTACTATGCGGCTTGCGTCCTTATGGGTCTATAACAGCCTTTAAGATAAGCACACATCAAAGGTAACTGAGATTTTTATCTTCACTAATGGCTTTCTGGCTTCCTTCTAAACTGTTTAACACATCAGAATAGAGGTTTAAATTAGCTTCTGCAGCCTGACAGTTACTCTTTAAGCAAAAGGCTGACTTTCAGCCTTTTCTACCGCAGCCTCTAGTGTGAAAGAGCCCTTAGGGGTCTTACTTCCCTGTAAACTACAAATCCCACCTCCTCACATATGATAGTAGTATGCTCTAATGCCAACATGCAGAGAAAGTTAGTTTGGCATCTAATCTTTCTGCTCTTGGCGTAAAGCTCCTTCTACACGATACGATTCTTTGTGCGATTCGATTACGATTCTATTTACGATCGGGATTCGATTCAATTCGATCTGCCATTGTTTTGCAATGGCAAATTGAACTGAATCCCGATCGGACATTTCGGATTTAACCGGATCGTAAATAGAATCGTAATCGAATCACACAAAGAATCGTATCGTGTAGATTGGGCTTTACAGTCACATCTGACTGCCTGGCCTCAGATGCATCTAGAGAAGAGAGGGAACAGACAGAAGATGCAAACCAATTGGGATAAGAGATGCTCAATGACATACAAATCATTCCAAGTTAATACAGGTTTAGACACATTTTTGCAGCTTAAAGCGGAACTGAAAGGTTAAAAAAAACAAACAAACAAAACCAAAGTGCTTCACTCACCTGGGGCTTCTGCCAGCCCCTTGCAGCCTTCCTGTCCTGCGCCGGTCCTCCACGATCCTCCGTTCTCTCGCCGCCAGCTACTTTCGGTTTGGTCAAAGCGCCAACTGCGCCTGCGCGCCCCGTGTAGCTTTCTTTAGGTTCCTGCCCGCTATAGAATCCTGTGCTATTAGCGCTGGACTCTATTGTGGGCTGGAACGTGAAGATAGATATGTGGCTCGGGGCGCGCAGACGCAATTGCCGTCAAATTAAAAGGCAACGGCACGACCGAATCGAAAGTAGCTGGCAGCGGGAGAACAGAGGATCATGGAGGACCAGCGCGGGACAGGGAGGCTGCAAGGGGCTGGCAGAAGCCCCAGGTATGTGAAAAAATTTTTTTTAACCATTTAGTTCCACTTCAAATAGACACTAAGGGGGAAAAAAAAAAAGTGGTGCCGGGCTCCAGGATCATAACAATGCTGTGTGAGCCTCGCGCAGACGCAGTGGCCGTTTTTGCTCGGGCTCAGGTGGAAAAAGCCACGCCTGATCAGATCCGCTTTACTGTGCAGATTTGCAGTGTCTGTGCCTGCACAGTAGAGTGGATCCGATCAGTCTCAGCCATTTCCGCCTGAGTCCGAATGAAAGCCGCTACTTTGCCGGTGCGAGCTCACAGCAATGTTAGGATCCTGGAGCTTGGCAGGATTTTCGGCGGCTGACAGCACTGGAACGGAGGAGGATGGGGGAAGCCTCATTAGGATCCAGAGGCTTCCCCCTCCTGCGGTAAAAGCCCAGGGGATCCCCCCCCCCCCCTTACAGATCCTTTTTAAAAAATCAAATCAAATTCCACATCAGCAGGTTTTGATTGATCCATTTTAATCTACAATTTGCATGTAACATTTGCACAACCCTGCACCAACCTGCCTTGTTTGTAGTCAGAGGGCAGTGTTCTCCCCAGGGCCATTTACCAGGGCGGGCCGCCCAGCTGATCTCCTCTGAGCGCCGGGGTGAAATTATCCCGTTCTGTGTCGCTCATTAGTGAGCAGCGGCGGCTGTATCATTGCAGCCAGCCGCTGTCACTCAGGGACGCTGCCTCCGCCCTCCTCCTCAGCTCCCGGCAGTTGTATGGAGGGGCGGGGAATGCAGCTGACGTCACACGCAGCTTAGCTGAGCAGGAGATTGGAGAGGAAGCGCGGCTCAGTTCTCTGTGGAATGTTTAGCCAGACGCTCTCCTCCTCCTCTCACCGTATTCATCCTGCTGCCAGTCGCTGTGTGTTTGTGAGTTTTACTGACTTCTGCTAATGGAGGAGGGGGGTATCTAACGCAGACCCTCCCGCCAGCTAGAACTTCAAGATGCTTAACCCTTTCACCCCCTGATTATCCTGTCCTGTGACTGTGTCACCTGGTCTCTGATTCTTGCCAGACTAGACTGGTCTGAGGGGGAGAGTGAGACGCTGTACTGACAGCCACGGACTCATACAGGGCAAAGGCAGGCAGACACGAATTAGTGATTAGTGAGGAACCCTGGCCCCTTGACAGCCACATAGCCAGCAATATCCCTTGTAACTGAGTGTTGTTACAACCAGCAGCCAGGTTTGAAAATGAAACTACTAAGATTTTTTCCCATGTTTCCTATATACATGGGTGGTGTAAGAGGGGATATCTGATGCCATAGCATGATATTGATAAGCTGCCTGCTTATCAATATGCTATGGCCCAGAAATCCTCTTTCCCATACTGGGACCACCCATGTATATAGGAAAAGCTGCTAGTTTCATTGTCAAATCAGCAGAAGGGTAGTTAGAACTTTAAATACACTTTACCTGCTAAAAGAAAATGGCCAGCTACTTACCTGGGGCTTCTTCCAGCCTCTTAAATTGTTCTAATGCCTTGCAGTCATTCCGCGCTGCTGCTTTGTACCTCTGTGATTCCCCTTTGAATGCTGCATGCACGGCCACAACGTGTCATTCGCCGCCTCCATCATCACATTGCCGTGACCGGCAGCGTTCTGCACTTCGGGGTAACGAAAAATTGCTACTGTGCATAGGCAAAGTGCTCCTGGCCACGGCAGCATGATCGTGTTGGTGCGAGGCTAAGGAACAGAGCAGCGTGGAATGGCGATGAGGGCAGCAGGAGGACTAAGGGGCTAGAAGAAGCCCCAGGTAAATAACTAGCCTAATTTTTCTTCAATTAAGTATCCCTTTAAGAGATTCCAGTACGGAACCTAGCCTGTCAATTTTATTTGGGGGGGGGCGGCGTTGGCGATAACCCACCTAGAGGCAATCAGCATGACCATCCCCACCCGGCTGATTTTTCATGCCACCCGGCTGGAAAAAAATTCTGGGGAGAACACTGGAGGGCCTTTGTAATATTCCAATGTCTGTGTGTTAAATTTGCATTCCCCAAATCTGTCGTCTAAACATAAAAACATGAGCTTCCAGCTGTGGCTTGCAGATTTGTCTTGCCCCTTCCTCCTATCCACTGTTTAATGAGTATATTGTACATTTAGTTAAACACAAACTGAACAAAGTGTTGATTAGTCTAATTCAAAAGGTTCACCTGTAGGACTGAACATTTAAAATTCTCTCAACCACTTGTTTCAAAACATTGTATTCGTTATCAAACTGATGGACAATTTGCTGTGTGTGTAATTCTGGGTTTAGATGGGTTTTTAACCATCTTAGCATTTACTGGAATTTGAACTGAATAACTGAAGTTATAGAAAGCACAAACCAAGCTTTATTAAACTTTGGAAACATTACACAAGAAACACTACACCAGTTTGTTTTTTTAAAGCTCTCTGGCCTTTAGGACAGCAGAACACTTACCTTGAGTGTTGTATGTTGGCCTCTTAGAACTGCTCTGTGTGAACCCAGGATCTCCATCTGCCATCTTCACCAACCAAATCATAGTAGCTGTAAAACACATGATATGCAAATAAAAATGACAACCTCATCTTCAATTTATATTAGTTCAGCCCTAATTACAATGTTATAGCCTGCTTCCCCCCGGTATTTACTCCCTAGTGCATCCACCTCAAAACTCCACCCAACACGGTGCTTCAGAGGATTCAAAATGTCTATTAAAGCGGAATACACCCCTGCATTTCAACTTTGCTCTAAAACATTATTTACAGCATATTATATGCAACCAGCATTTTTTTTTTTTTACTAGACCAGCATTGGAAGAGTTACACACAGAGCTTTAAAGTTCCGTGGAGAGAAATGCTGCCGCAGCCAAAGTTTAGATATATACATTTAAGTAAACACAATTTAACAAGTGAGGAATGTGACTCACTCTCTCTCTGTGTCCGGGAGCTCCTGCACAGTCAGAGTGTGTGTCACATTCCACATTTAACATTAATATATTTTCGTTATCAACTCCAGTCCTTTTTAAAACCATATTTATCATTAACCAATTTTGTTAATGTTGATAGTTATTGAGATTTCGTTATCCAGCCAGGCCCCATTTTCCTGGTGCCTTTTTTTTTTTTTAATGCACGCCCTGGTAGCTTACATGCTAAAACTATTAGAAATTAAAATTAAAGTGAATTTGTAGTGAAGAACTTTGAATGTTAACAGGTGGTAAAGTACTATATATGCAGCTGAATGTCCATGGGTTCCCAAAGTCGAATGAATAAAAACCAGACTACCTACCTAAAAAAAATATCCAGACTTCATACCCATCGCCTCTGAAAACACACAGATTTGTGTTTAAATACAAAAACAGTTCTAAATACTGATTCCACCCTGCACAACTTCCCGATGGCCCAATACCGCTGTCGGACATAGTGACACATTAACGGTATTGGACTAGCAGAAAGCCATGTGGTCGGGGACCATTTTGAATGACGAGTCAGCCTTTGCCATGGGAACAAGTCTCTAGGAGGAGGAATGACCTTTAACCAGAGACGGGCTATCTGCATAGTTCAGCATCTGCATCCGTAATACAGACACCATAGGGATACACGTAATGTATATATTTATCTTACACTAACTGCTCTTGCACCTAGTAATAGGTACAAGAGTTTTGTATTTTCATTCCCAACCCCCTTTACGTTCTAACAGAGAGAGAACATTACAGGGTCTACCTTATGGCTGTACACAAGTAACTGAAATTTTGCACCGAAAAAAACCCCCCAAAGATAGAGGTTGTAGTTTAATTTCCATAATACTTACAGGAATAGATTAAGGCTGGGAAGAGCGTTTCATTTCTCTCTTGGGCAGTTTCCACCAGCATGCGGAGAGGTCCCTTTGGACACAACACAGCTACAAGATCTAAAGAACAACACTGGATTAGCAGGATCACGCACCGGATTACCAAGATATTTACAATGGCACTTCACTAGAGTTTGAATAAAGCAGGGCTGTGGAGTCGGTCCAAAAATCCACCGACTCCTCAGTTTAGGATTCCACCGACTCCGACTCCACGACTCAGCCTCCTCTAATTTGCATATTACAATTTTGTTGATTAAAAGTATGTAACATGAAATTCGTCTCTTAACTGCCAACGCTTAGGAATTTTACAAGACAACTGAAGTGAGAAGGATATGTAGACTACTATATTTATTCCCTTTAGACTAAAACTAGTCCTTGGTAAGAGTACTTGTAAAAAGGTACAAACCGGAACAAAGAACATCTATCAGGCCCTAGGCAATGTAAGTGTGGGTACATGTAAGAATGATGTGCAGGTACTCTGCAGGGGAATGAGGAGATTGTAAACAGACAACACCTCTGTGTTCAATGTGCACAGCATTCTCAGTGGATTCCCTGTAGCTCTGTGGGGAGTGCATATGTATAGTACTACTGTGTAACAAAGTAAACCTGAGACAGATGAAATTAAAGTTTTATACATACCTAGGGCTTCCTCCAGCCGCCTTCAGGATAATCAGTCCTTCGTTGTCCTCCTCCACCACCTGGATCTTCTGCTATGAGTCCAGGTACTTGAGCCAGTCAGGCGTAGTGCGCATGCACACACTCCGCCGCCAGGAGCATACTACACCTGTGCAGCACTATTGCGCAGGTGCAGAATGTTCCTGGCTGTGGGAGCGGCATGCGGCCGGACTGCGCTGACTGGCTGAATTACCAGGACTCATAGCAGAAGATCCGGGTGGTGGAGGACAGCGAGGCACTGATTAGCCTGAAGGGGGCTGGAGGAAGCCCCAGGTATGTATAAAACTTTACTTTTCATCCGTCTCAGTTACTCTTTAATTTGTAGTCACCAAACCAAATTTTAATAACATATCAAATTATTTGATTTCATCAGCAAAGGGAGTGCATACATTTGCATAAATCAGCATCAATGCAAAATTATTTCCATCTCGTTGACCATCTCTATTAGTGACACAGCTACACATCAGGCTTTATTCTTACAGCATAGATGTTATTTAGTATATATAAGAGATTCCTGTGTACACATCATATATACAGTCACAATCAGATATTTATATCTGACCTTAAAAATACGGGGACTGCTTTATTGAAGCAGCACAAGTAACTAATTTTGATTGGTTTATTTCATTTTTGTGGACTAAGCACAGCTATTACTGTATATATACTGTATATATACATTATTTTTAATGACTATTATCTGAGAAATAGAACATTTTATCATATTTTCTATTTTAATTACAGTTACAAATTCATTAGGAGTCGGAGTCGGTGCATTTTTTCCCCCGACTCCAGGCACCCAAAATTGCCCGACTCCACGACTCCGACTCCACAGCCCTGGAATAAAGCACCAACATTACGGAATTTCTCATGCTAGTCCCAACTCTTATCTTACAATCTGATCTTATTACAGTCACTCACATGTGGGCTAAATCGGTTTCAAGATGAAATAATGACATAACTAAAAATGGCCAATTTTCTTAAAGAGAACCTGTACTGAGTAAAAATATTTAAAATAAACACAAGAGGTAACTTCAAATGAACATTACATAGTTACCTTGCCATCAGTTCCTCTCAGAAGCTCACCATTTTCTTCTGACAATAATCCCTTCCAGTTCTGACAACATTTTGTCAGATCTGAAATATATCAATTGCTGTCATTAAAATATCAGTTGCTGTCAGTTATAGCTGAGAGGACAACGGATGTATCAGTTAATGTCTATGTTTCCCTATGGCTCAAGTGGGCGATGTTACAGTGTAACTGTGTGCTGACCAGAAAGCTGTTATGGTGTAATGGCCATTTTCAAAATGGAGGACGAAAAATTCCCTTGATCACAATGAACAAACAGGACGCAGGACAGGAGAAAGAGGCTGAGGAGTAGACTACATGGGTGGTAAGTATGACTTGTCTATGCTTATTTTGACTTTTAATTGTCAGTTCAGGTTTTCTTTAAGGGACTCCATCAAGGATTAACTACTTTGCATTTCTGGGTTTTTGCCCCTTAACATTCCTGATCATTTTGGCATTTAAACTGTGTCGCTATTGATACAGGAACAACTTTTTATTACTTACACCATCAAAGTGATATACATTGTTTATCCAGGACAATCCAGGCTTTCCTATGGCAATTTTTTTCGCCAAGAATGGTTGAATTTTATAGGTATTTAACAGGAGAAAAATAGGCGAAATGCAAAAAATTGTAGATATTGCATGCGAATGCTAAGGCACACATTTTGGAGACCTCAGCGCTGTACAAACATATTGCTAGGCAACATCACATTGATGTATCTATGGTGTTGTATACCCGAATGGTCATCCTAGTGATTACATCTGATCGTTATGAGCGGCAGACATTACATATATCCATGAATCTTAAGTATATATGAATATATACACTTAAGATTCATGGATATATGTAATGTAATTTCATGAATGAGTGAGATACCGAAGGCTCTGGATTCCATAGAGCCTTACCAGTCCTTGCTCTGTGCTGTTTCAGCATTGGAACCCATTGAAGTTCTTCAATCAGCTTGGTTGAGTACATCTTCAACTGAACTAGTGCATGTGCAACATGGATGTGCCCATCTCTGGAAGTAATCAGGTATGCGAGTACTTCAGAAGACTACTGAGTGCAGAACCTCACCGACAACACAAGAATGAGGGCATGCAGAAAGGACCGGGCAGGCTCTATGGGATTCAGAACCTTCCATCTCATTAGGCGAGCAGCACACTCATTTGTCTTTCTCCCTTCTTCAGTATTGCTTTAAAGGGTCACTTAAGCCTAGCTATATATATATAAAAAAAAAAAAAAAAGTTTTACTCACTTGCGGCTTCCACCTGCCCCCCTGCAGCTGTTTGGTGCCCACGCAGTCTCGCTCCAATCCTCCTGTCCCCACCGGGGGCTACTTCCGGTTTCGGCGACAAACTGCGAATGCGAGTGATTCTTCGCATTCCTGGCCGCAATAGCAGTAAAGAAGGCGCTATTGCAGCCCGGAATGTGAAGAATCACTCGCATTCGCAGCCTGTCTGCGCCTGCCGCCGAATTCGGAAGTAGCCAGCCCCGCGGACAGGAGGATCGGAGCAAGACTGTGTGGGCACCGCACAACTGCAGGGGGCAGGTGGAAGCCCCAGGTGAGTAAAAAAAACTTTAGTTAGGCTTAAGTGACCCTTTAAAGAGAAACTCCGACCAAGAATTGAACTTTATCCCAATCAGTAGCTGATACCCACTTTTACATGAGAAAAATAATGATTTTCACAAACAGACCATCAGGGGGCGCTGTATGACTGATTTTGTGCTGAAACCCCTCCCACAAGAGGCTCTGGTACCGTACGGTACTCTGGGCAAACTGCCACAATGTAACAATGTTCAGACAGGAAATAGCTGCTTACAGCTATCTGTTAAAGCCAGACTAGCTAGAAACAGCTACATAATTTGCCCACAGTAACAATGTCACCATGTAATACATGTCAGAATGTGAATCTGGGAGAGGAAAGATTTTACAATGAGCAAACACTGACTAAATCATGTATACATAATTATTGTAAAAATGAAGCACTTTTTTTATTACATTATTTTTACTGGAGTTCCTCTTTAAGTGGGCAATAGACGAAGCCATGAAACACAAATAATTCTGGCTAGCATGCAGCTTGGAACTTGGCCAATCAAAATTAACATGAAATGCATTTGATTGGCCCAATTCAATGCTGCATACAATTTTGCACGCAAGTTGAAATTATTAGAATATCACTGACAATCTAATGGGAAACTGGTTTAATACAATGGTCTCTGACAAAGCAGGCTTAAAATGCATTAACTATGGCAGAACTTTTGGATCAAATGTGCGCCATTTGATGGAGTGACTGGTGCCACGTATTCGGTTTGTACTAATGCAATCAATATGGTTATCACAAAAGATTTTCTCTAACAATCTTCCTTTTTTGGGGAAGGCTGTATTGGAATCGCAGTGCAGGAATACCAGCGGATAATACTCAAAGTAAAGGAAACGTATTTATAAAGCACTCACCATAAACGGATATTACTGCCAGGATAAGCCAGGCTGTCCATTCTGGAAGGTATTTAATAAACACTAAAGCCATCAGTGCACTGATCATAATGAGATAGGCCTGCTGCAGAAGGAGGGGTCCTTTCCAGTGAATGCAAATCATGCCCACAACTCCAAAGTTCCAGATCATCAGGGCCAGAGTGATGTAATCCATGGCGACATTGTAAGTCTTGAACACTTCTCTGGAAAACACACCCAGGCAAGGTTTTACATCTTACAAGGTTCTAAACAGCAGTTTTGGTATGTTAATACTGAAATGTCAGTGTGGACATCAATTAGAATATGAAAACTGGTAGCAATTTATACTTGCCTGTTGCCTCATAACTAGCATATGTACAGGGTTATAAACCCAGGTCAGAGAAAGGATTCCACAAAACTGGGTAACAGTTAAAAACATTAACCACTTCACCCCCTAGGGTTTTTTACCCCAAATGGACAACAGCAATTTTCACCTGTCAACGCTCCTCCCTTTTATTCGACAATAACTGTATTACTACTTAACACAACAAAATCAATACCTTGTTTTCTGTGCGCACATGTGCACAGCAGTGGTGGGAGCGATAAGCGCATTAAACCGTCCCGGAGCCATTAACAGGCTCCAACATGACGTTTTAATGCGTCAGCTTGTCGTTAAGTGGTTAAAGAGGCACCGTAGGGATACAAAGATTGTAGTAATTTATTTAGGATAAACTTTTTACATGAATTATCCTGGCTATAGCATCAGAAACACTCCCTACATCTGTATATTGCTGTGTATTGGTATGAAGCCCTACCCTCCCAGTGAAGTCACAGCCTAGGCTGTTTAGCTGTGTGGAATTCTCCACTCAGAGCAATTCTAGGAGACTAGGTATTTTTTCTACTGGTCTCAGAAGACTGAGTACACAAACATTCCACAGTGATGCTGCCAGCACTAAAGACACCACCACCTGTGGTAAGTTTCAGAATGTTTGGGAAAAAATGGTTGACTGCAGTTATGTAAACTACAGTACCTATACTGGTAAATTATCCAGGCTATGACTGCAATAGTACAAAGTCTAATTAAATAAGCTTTCAGCAACCCTTACTCTATTCGGAGAATTTTTCCACCTAGCAGGAAAGGTTTAAGCAATTTGCTTAAAATACAAGTCCAGAATTCCATGACTACTTATGTTTTTGAGAGTTCTGCAATCTTAGTAGATCAACTGCCTTTAGTATCAGTTCACACCACAGGGAAAATGGCGCTTCCTCTCGGTGAAAAAAACCCCCAGAAACCACAATCCTATTACACAATACTGCGTGCATGCAGCTCTTCAGAGGTGTTTTTTTTGTTGTTGAAAGAATCAAAAATGTCCATACCCAAGATACAGAACAGCAAGGTGGTAACTCCTTTCACTGTTTGGTACATTTTAGAGTTTCAAGTATTTCTACCCTGTTAATTGTTAAGCTGGCCACTAATGGTCCAATTTCTAGCGAAAAATCGTTCAAGCGATCAGAAATTCTGATCGGATTGGTTGTAAATAATCTCCATTGGTGGACACAATCGATTATGAACGAGTGAAAAAAATGTCGCCCGAATGAATTTTCGTCGAACGAAAATTTGGATTTTCTTGGTGGTCGTGATAGATAGGAAGCAATGATTGGTTAGTTGATGGTGTAGTGAACGATTTTTCGTCCGATCAGAATTTCTGATCGCTCGAACGATTTTTCACTAGAAATTGGACCGTTAGTGTCCAGCTTGACTCTGTAACAAGTGATTAATATAGCGACCAATGACACAACAGGGAACAACTTATACTGTCTTTAAAAAAGCAGTTGGGGGTAAAAAGGGGGGGCCTACAATGGAGGGGATGTGCTCAATATGAACTCTAAAGTCTCTTGATAACAGCAGCTTGTGAACTGGTAAAGGAAGGTTTGGGGTTCAGTACAGGAAAAGATTCCTATAAAGGCCCATACATATTCTGTAGCCTATTTTGTTTTTAAAACTTTGAGAGATATGCATTCTTTTTCATACTTACCCCAAATAGATAAAAGAGAAGAAAAACAGTAACAGCAGAGAGGAAATGATGAGCCAACCATGTATGACCTGTACCAAAAGAAAAATACCACTGTTAGAGAAGCATGTGACCAGTGCAAAGCCTGAATCATTCAGTCCTATTTCTGTAAAGCTGAACTCTATGCAAACCGCTAAACACACACAACTATAAATCAGCAATTATGAAATGCCTTGCTGCCAAAGAAAATGTGTTCATCTCACCAGCCAGTCTTGTGATTCAGAAGACACTAAGCAAACTAAGCTGACAGCCCAGACTAATGGAGTTCAGGTTCTCTCCATTAAGAGTCTTGTACCGGACTGAGAAAAATAACACTAATGAGGTATCCGTGTCGTCTCTCCTTCATTGAGAAAACTCACAAAGGGCTGGTGCACACCGAGCGGCTTTTTGGGCGTTTTCAGATCCGCTTGCGGCTGCGGATCTGCTTGGTCAATGGGGTGGTGCACACCAGAGCGGCAGGCGTTTTGCAGAAACGAAAAATGCCTGGGTGAGGCATTTTTTGGATTTCGGATGCGTTTCTGCCTCAATGTTAAGTATAGGAAAAACGCAAACCGCTCTGAAAAACGGCACTTCAGAGCGGTTTTGCAGGCGTTTTTGTTACAGAAGCTGTTCAGTAACAGCTTTACTGTAACAATATATGAAATCTACTATACTGAAAACCGCAGCAGCAATCCGCAAAACGCTAGCAAAACGCCTCATAAAAATAAAAAAAAGCGTTTAAAAATCTGCTAGCATTTTGCGGATCTGCTAGCGGGTTTTGGTGTGCACCAGCCCAAACAATGTTTTTTTCCCCCCTGAAGTGAGAGTAATATCAAGGCTGCAATCACCATTCTCTTATAAACATTGCCAGTTACTGTCAGTGCTGAGGCTTAGCTCTAAGTTACTGGTCCAGAATAAGCACACCGACTCCACTGGCTGCATGCTTGTTGCAAGTGTGTGACTCAAAAAGTGCAGCTGTTAAAAACCATTTCCCTTGCAAAAGCACTTCTCACTCATTTCTTCACAGCTGCATAAGCCTAAACAACTTTTTAACACCTGCACCTCCCTACTCTGCCCCCACCTCCTCCTCCATACTCATGCTTATCAGAGCCTCTAATGTGCAGGAATTGGCCAGTGTCTGGTCTTATTACCAGGAATTTTACAAGTGAATTACCTGACATAAGCTACTCACAGTGTTTTAGACAGAATACTACTAAGGTAATACATTTTCAATGGATTATTTACATTATTAGCCAATGGGTTCAATCCACTAATCATTACTGTATTCGGTAATGAAGAAGAGAGCTGATTTTACCAAACATGGTCAGATATAAATTCACGAAGGCCGTTGGAAAACTAAAATTAACAACTAGTGATGTAAATTAACGACTTGCGCGCAGGGCCGGATTTGTACTCTTTACCGCCCAAGGCCACTGTCACCAGCCGCCCCCTTCGGTATATGTAGCAAGATGACCCCTCCCCTTTTCCCTCCAGTATAGGTAGCCAGATGACTGCCTTAATCCCTCTTTTCCCACCCCCCCTTCCCCCTTCAGTATAGGTAGCCAGCTCGCCTTCACACCGCAGCAGCTATCAGTGTCACTCATTTCTCCACTCGTCTCCAGCGCAGAAGCTTCCTCTTCCTTTCCGTCTTTAATGCTGCCCAAGTGCTTAGCCGCCGGCCACAATGCAAACGTGCACAGAGAGCAAGGTGGCCGCTGCACAGGCATCTAGCAGCAGAGTACAGTGGTCAGCTGTTCGCCTGATCTCCCTGCATTGCAGCATTTGTAAGTTGCACCAGTTTAGCCTGCAGCTTTGGTGCCCTTGTTCCTGTGGTGCCCTAGGCCATGGCCTAGGTGGCCTTGCCCTAAATCCGGCCATGCTTGCGCGGTAAATGCCTCAATAAAACAACAATTCACAAATAAAATACCAAACATCTCGCTTGTTTTACCACTTGCTCCTATAAGACCAGCCTGGAGCTGCCGGTAACTTACAAAAATGCATTTGGTAAAATTAATAGGCAAAGGAGACAGCCAATAGGAAGAGCCATCCCATCCTTCTGCTCACTGTATTGGTGTCAGTACAATGCCGAGTGGGACATAAACAATGTTAGGCCTCTTTCTACGGGTAACGGAATACGGTGAAGTCCCTGTCTGTCCACTGGTGAGGCACTTGCTATTGCGCTGCACAGGTGGTGTACAAGCAATCTCCCACGGGCAGAAGACACTTTAATTGCAACAATAAGGCACATTTGGCTCTGTCACATGCACAGAATAACACTGCTGTAATGTGACTTCTTAGCTACGTGCCCGACTGCTCAGCACGCCGGCATATTTTTGTCATGACTGCTTGTTTTAAGTCAACTCAATGCTCACATTTTTGCAATGAAAGCTGTCACGCTCGCAACAAAGAAATAAAAATCAAATCATAACCTAAAGGTTAATGAATGGTTCTGTGTAACAGGGAGAGAGGCCAGGGACAGTACAATACCAGAGAAAAGCCTAAGGTCACATGAATCATTCTGAAGCATAAAACAGCTTGCTATTAGGTTTTGAAACCATTCAACAGTTGGTAACTATTGTTTAGAGTGAGATCATCTATCAGGTACAAAAAGGGGAGGGCAAGAAAAACGATTACATTCATACAGATCAAAACAAAAAGGACAGGTAAGTAAAATGTTCTGTGCTAATCCATCCATTTACAACCTTGCCAGAATACTGGATAAAGGCTCTCTATAGAAGGATAACTCTGCATATCATAAAGTCCATTACCACCAGCTGCTAAAAACTTCATGAACTAAAGTTTTTTTCCTGAGGCTACGTTCACAGTGGGACACTGTGTTAGAAAGTCTTATAAAGCAGCTTACAGCAATGCATTGCTAATCCTAGGCGATGTTCACAGTACGACTTTAGCGTTGCATTGTAACGTGTAGCGTTATGGTAACACACTACTGCAGTGTGTTACCTCTAAATGCACACGTTACCAGGTACAGAAAAGAATACTTTTCATTGCCTGTATGCTTTACTGTACCTACTGCATGCAACGGTAAGCAGGATTAATGCGAGTTACCAATTATTTTTTTTGCGCTGCGACTAACGTCACATTACGACGCAATGCCCCAAAGTGAATAAGCCCTGAATTCTAAGTATTATTCTGTCAGGTGGTCTAGTGAGAAGCATAAATTTCTACTAAGCTGTCTCCACAGCCCAAAAACAGAAGTTGTACCAGAAAATGAATGACTACTGTATATGCTTTAGTCACTACAAAATTGGCACCAAGTGCCTCCCCTCACCCCCCTTCCTGCCATATACAGAGCTGTGTCATTTTTCACGCTGCATATATTTGTATTAAAGAAAATTGAATTATCCTGCATTAACTCTGAATTATTTGCATCTCATTAAATATCCCTATTCATCACAAAAAACCTGCAATCTGCACAGGACTACCCAGGCATTGGTCTTGCACCAACAGGCACAGGTTTGCCTTCTGTGAGATGAAGTTTTTTTTAACCACCTCTGACTTTTAAGTTTCCCATACCTTAACCCAAATGACCACATTAGGTACCACCTTAATCGACATGTTCAATGACTGGATCTACCAACAGTCTTCCGGTCAGCAACCGCCGCACACACCGCAGTGTGAATCACTCCCATGGTGTCTGTCTACCGTTCAATCTGCCAGAAGTTGTCATTCTCGATATTAGCGGGTGGTCATAATAATGGGAGTATATGTATTAACTCAGTTGTTGCAGTGAGTGTTCTGCCAATATTAGTTATAAATTATTACCGACATTCTACTACCGGTTAGCCTAACACCTAAACTCTATCCCCTTAACACTAACCTCTAACTAAAAGCACACACCTTTCTAAATGCCTAGCACTAAAATCCTAACCCTGACACCAACTTCCTAAATCTCACTATTTTTCCTATTCTACCCCAACCCTATAGAATAGCTGATCAGCTGAACATAATAGCCAAAAGCCACCACTTGGCTATGCAGGAGCCGTCACCCAAATCAAGCACCTCGCCAAGGCACTGCATTGCGGTCTATGGCAGGCACCTGTAATAATTGATGGGCAGTGTGCCCAGATGAACTGATCTGTAATGACTCAATGGTGTATCATTTTCAAGTGTCTTTTTCCCTCCATTGGTCTTCCTCAATGCATGTGACCATAACTTGGTGTTCCCTGAAAGTTATCTTCCATTTGTTGCTGTACATTAACTGCGCTGATCTGCAAGTGAAACATGAATTGTGCATGGGCAGCAGGCGCAAATTGTTCTCATACACAAGGCTCTGATATAAAGTATAATCTTTCTCACAGAAAGTGTTATGCTAAATAAAATAAAGATCAGTGCCTACTAAACTTGTCGCTAATAAGTCATGGCTGGAGAGCAGGGCTGTGGAGTCAGACCAATTCTGAGTACGTACAGTGCGAGTGATGTTAAAAAAGTGCAGGAGATTTTGGTGCAGTCGGCACCACCATAGGCCATAATTGGAATTACAGCTATAGCTGCGCTCACTGAGTAACTTGGGCCCTAGATAAACCCTGTGTGCGTGTTGGATGGGTCACCTGACGAAGGCGTGGTGATGACGAAACGCGTAGTGACGCCATCCAGCACCACAGGTCTCCGTCACCATCTGAACCAGCACAGCTATTGGCTACAGCTGCTCCCAGGTTTCTCGTGTTGGTTGCTGTTGAGAGGGCTTTTTAGCCCATTTTACACGTCTGTTTCATCTTGTATCTAGTAAGTGCAATTTTGTATGCTCATTGTTTTTATATAATAAAAAAAGATAACACTACGGAGCGCTCCTCCCCTCTTCTGTTTTCTACCAAGCCCAGCTGTGCAACCCAGCTTGGAGGGGCTGCTAGAGTGTGTCACCTGCTGGTGGCCTTGCTGTTCGTGCAGCGCAAGATTGCCCATCTTTTGCATTTTCCTGGAGAGGGTGAAGCTTGCCAATAGGAGCAGTTTTTTAAAGATAAAAAGTAGCAGGCACAGTTTATGATTCCAGCTTACTCAGGTTAAGTTAATAAGGAAAAAAAATTCTGGTCACCGAGTGTTAATTTAAGTCCATTGTCTTGATTTGTTAACAGGTCAGAAAGTGAGAGCAGATTTCTGCTGAGCTAAGCTTGTCTGGTCACAGAATGGGGATGATTATTTCCTTCAATACAAACTTGCCCTGGGTAATTCTTTGTCTCATTATCAGACAATGTTCTTGTTGTCACCAACACTGTCATCTCCAAACAGTGACTAAGAAGAATTGCCACTGTTCTGACAAGAGAAACTGCTTCAAGCTACCGTGTACCCCCCACCCCATGTGGCAGCTCAACATTTTACACATACTCCGAAGCTCACCTGCTTTTTCCCTGTAGGCACATTTCTGGGTGGCCATCTTACTTCTGTTTTTAACTTTGAAAAAGCTTTTTTTTTTTTTCACTGCATTTTCCATGAAGTGGTCTTGCAGCATTCTTTGAAAGATACCACATTTCTGATAGGTGCACAGAAGCCCCCAGGGCTAGGGCTGGACTCCAAATATGTGATGAAAATGCCAGAAGCTTGTCACAAGATTTATTTACAATTCGATTTTACTGAAGCTACATGTTTGTTCGAAACTAAGATATAAAAATATGAAAGCAATTCTGTAAGCATAACTACCAGATAAACTACTATAGTTGAGATGGACTGGGAAGGAATTCTAGAAAAGCAGCCAATTCAGGTGTATCGGAGACACTGAATGAGGGGGAACAAGAGAACTTGCTTACCTGCGGCTTGTTCCAGCCCCCATAGTTCATCAGGTCCCTCTGTGTCCTCTGGGACCCCTTTGTTGCACTGCTGTCACCCAGTGTTTACAGGAAGAATGTGTATTCCAGCACTTAATGTGCATACGACTTACCAAAATACTCTCTAGCTAATAAATCTACTGTCAGAAAAGCATAGGACCTGAACTAGTCCTGCAAAGACTTTATACCACAATATTTGTTATGCTGTTAGTGGTTATAAAAAGGAACCTGAAGCAGGGCTATGGAGGCTGCCATATTTCTTTTTTAATCAATATCAGTTGCCTGGCAGCCCTGCTGATCCTCTGCCTCTAATACTTTTAGCTGTACACAGTGGCGTAGCTAAGGAGCTGTGGGCCCCGATGCAAGTTTTACGATGGGGCCCCCCAAGCACTCTATACATAGCAATTGATACGGTGCACCAAAACCTGCCAATGGCAACTACAGAGTCAGGGGTGCAAGGAAGGGATGGGAAACAGTTTGTTAATGATTACCATTATTCAAAGTATCTATAGAAGTGATTATTATGAGCACAGGACCAATAGAGAGCTAATACTGTAGTTGAGGGAGGGCCCTTCGGGGCCCCTCTGGCCCAAGGGCCCCGATGCGGTCGCTACCGCTGCACCCCCTATTGCTACGCCCCTGGCTGTACAGTCCTGGCCAAAAGCAGTTTTGAGACTGTCAATAATATTGTTTTTCACAAAGTTTGCTGCTAAACTGCCTTTAGATCTTTGTTTCAGTTGTTTATGTGATCTACTGAAATAGAATTATAAGCACTTCATACAGTGCATTGACAATTAGACCTAGTGCACACCAGAGCGGTTCGGCTGCGTTTTGCGATCCGTTTGTGGCTGCGGATACGCTTAGGTAATGTATTTCAATGGGCTGGTGCACACCAGAGCGGGAGGCGTTATGCAGAAAAGCATACACCTGGGGTGAGGCATTTTTTGGATTGTGGATGCGTTTCTGCCTCAATGTTAAGTATAGGAAAAAACGCAAACCACTCTGAAAAACGCCTGTTCAGAGCGGTTTTGCCAGCGTTTTTGTTACAGAAGCTGTTTAGTAACAGCTTTACTGTAACAATATACGAAATCTACTACACCAAAACCGCAAAACGCTAGCTGAAACGCTACAGAAAAAGAAAAAGCGTTTCAAAATCTGCTAGCATTTTGCGGTTCTGCTAGCGGTTTTTGGTGTGCACCAGGCCTTACAGAGGATTTATGCAGAGAAAGTATTTGCAGTGTTGGCCATTCTTTTTCAGGACCTCTGCAATTCGACTGGGCATGCTCTCAATCAACTTCTGGGTCAAATCCTGACTGATAGCAACCCATTCTTTCATAATCACTTCGAGTTCCTCAGAATTAGTTGGTTTTTGTTTGTCCCCCCGCCTCTTGAGGAATGACCACAAGTTCTCAATGGGATTAAGATCTGGGGAGTTTCCAGGCCATGGACCAAAAATTTCAACGTTTTGGTCCCCGAGCCACTTAGTTATCACTTTTGCCTTATGACACGGTGCTCCATCGTGCTGGAAAATGCATTGTTCTTCACCAAACTGTTGCTAGATTGTTGGAAGAAAGTTGCTGTTGGAGGGTGTTTTGGTACCATTCTTCATTCATGGCTGTGTTTTTTTGGCAAAATTGTGAGTGAGCCCACTCCCTTGAATGAGAAGCAACCCCACACATGAATGGTCTCACGATGCTTTACTGTGGCATGACACAGGACTGATGGTAGCGCTCACCTGTTCTTCTACCGACAAGCCTTTTTCCAGATGCCCCAATCGGAAGGGGCTTCATTGGAGAATATGACTTTGCCCCAGTCGTCAGCAGTCCATTCACCATACTTTCTGCAGAAGTTCAATCTGTCTCTGATGTTTTTTGGGGAGAAAAGTGGCTTCTTTGCTGCCCTTCTTGACAGCAGGCCATCTTCCAAAACTCTTTGCCTCACTGTGCGTGCAGTGCGCTCACACCTGCCTGCTGCCATTCCCGAGCAACCTCTGCACTGGTTGCACTCAGATCCCGCAGCTGAATGCGCTTTAGGAGACGATCCTGGCGCTTGCTGGACTTTCTTGGATGCCGTGAAGCCTTCTTAACAAGAATTGAACCTCTTTCCTTGAAGTTCTTTATGATCCTATAAATTGTTGCTTTAGGTGCAATTTTAGTAGCCACAATAACCTTGCCCGTGAAGCCATTTTTATGCAACGCAATGATGGCTGCATGCATTTCTTTGCTGTCACCATGGTTAACAATGGAAGATCAATGATTTCAAGCATCCTCCTTTTAACATGTCAAGTCTGCCATTCTAAAGGTTGGTACATACATCAGATCAAAGTCTTTGGAAAATGAAAGATCACAGTCCAATTTTACCCCCTTTCATGTAGTATGAGAGCCATACCTACACAGTCTACTCTATTGAGCTGAACTCCCCATCAGATAAAAAATCTTTGCAAGATGCTGCACACAAAGATGCTGTACACATTCAAAAGATCAGCATCTGCAAAAGATCAGTTACTGCAAAATGCATTCATAGTCTATGATATCTGCAGATCTCAAACACATTGTTTAACAGACATTCATCTGCAGATCAGACAATCATCCGCAAATCCAAAGATCCATCCTGGTGGATCTGATCTGCAGATGATTGTCCGTTAAACAAGGCGTGTATGAGATCTGCAGATATAGACTATGAATGCATTTTGCAGGAACAGATCTTTGCAAGGAACTGATCTTTTGCAGATACTGATCTTTTGAATGTGTACAGCTTCTTTGTGTGCAGCATCTTGCAAAGATTTTTATCTGATGAGGAGTTCCGCTCAATAGAATAGACTGTGTAGAGTATGGCTCTCATACTACATGAAAGGGGGTAAATTTGGTCAGTGATCTTTCACTTTCCAAAGACTTGGATGTGTGTACCCACCTTTACCCAATCAGCCTGACATAATGATCTCCAGCCTTGTGCTCGTCAACTTTCTCACCTGAGTTAACAAGACTATTACTGAGATGATCTCAGCAGGTCCTTTAACCACTTGAGGACTCAGCCTTTACCCCCCCCCCCCCCCTTAAGGACCAGCGTGTTTTTTTATGATCTGTGCTGGGTGGGCTCTGCAGCCCCCAGCACAGATCAGGTTGCAGGCAGAGCGATCAGATCACCCCCCCTTATTTCCCCCTATTGGGGATGATGTGCAGGGGGGGGGGGGGTCTGATCGCTCCTGCCTGCCTGGGTGTTGCGGGGGGGCACCTCAAAGCCCCCCTCCGCGGCGAAATTCCCCCCCCCCCCCCCCCCTCTCTCTCACCCCTGGTGATCGGGGCTGCACAGGACGCTATCCGTCCTGTGCAGCCTGTGACAGGCTGTCCTCTGTCACATGGCGGTGATCCCCGGCCGCTGATTGCCTGGGGATCGCCGATCTGTCTCCTTCGCTTATATTTAGTCTGCGAGCCGCGATTAGCGGCTCGCAGGCTATTCACGGAGACCCGCTCCGTGATCTAACAGGAAACGGCCGCTCGCGCGAGCGGCCTTTCCTGATTAATTAGGGAGGCACCTGGCGACGCAGATGTGCGTCGCTGGTCCTCCAGCTACCACTTTGCCGCCGCACGGTATGAGTGTGCGGTCGGCAAGTGGTTAATGACAGCAATGAAATGCAGTGGAAAGGTTTTTTTGGGATTCAGTTCATTCCTTTGGCAAAGAAGGACTATGCAATTCATCTGACCACTTCATAACATTCTGGAGTATATGCAAATTGCTATTATAAAAACTTAAGCACCAACTTTTCTAATTTCCAATATTTTTGACAGTCTCAAAACTTTTGGCCAGGACTGTACACCCTGATCAAGCATGCAGCAGATCAGGTGTTTGACATTGTCAGATCTGACGAGATTAGATGCATGCTTGTTCCTGATGTACTTCAGACACTACCGCAGCCAAATAGACCAGCAGGGCTGCCTGGCAACTGATATTGCTTAAAAGGAAATAAATATGGTAGCCTCCATATACTTCTCTCCTCAGGTTCCCTTTAAGATTTGAAAAGCTATATTCCACTTTAAAACTACCAGGCACAAATGTTATTCTACATCTGGGCATGCCCTGAGTGACGGTACACCCAATTAGCTTGTGTGCAATAAATACCTTTTAATGAAGCCAGTCCCGAGCCTAGAATCTGACCAATTCCTGCACCATAAGATTTTTTACTATTATAGTCTGTGCCCTCCCCTTGCAGCCTGAACAGCAAAAACACTCAATTTAAATGTTAGCAGCTGCCACAAAGCTTGAAACAGCGTGCCTGAAGAGATCTGCTTTAGGTCATTTGATCGAAATTCTAAAACAGGATTTCTAGCTGCAAAATCCTCAATTCACACAGAAAGAGACCATATAAACCCTATTAGATGCCATTATTAGTCCTGATTAGAGTGTAAATGAGAGGTTACTCGCACTGCTCTCAGCATTCCACTGGCGAGATCTCCCTTCAGGGCCATCTCTAGCTACTTAATACGGAGGTTCCTATAGCCATCTAATACTTAGGAGTACCTCTAGCTATTATATACTCGCGCATAAGCCTAATTTTTCCAGCACAAAAAAAAAAAAAATGTGTTGAAAAGTAATACCCTCATCTTATATGCAAGTCAGTGGAACAGAACGTATGGTGAAGCAGGTTGTCACTGGCAGAGGAGCATAAGGATCGTGCATTAGTGATCCTGCCCTTGCCAGATGGGTCCCTGCTGTGTCTGTGCCCCCCCCCCATCCCCTGCAACATGGTGTGCAGAGAGCACTACTCAAGACTCCCTGCGTCCCCTGGCTTGTGGAGCGGAGGGTGCAAGCAACATGTCAGCTGTGCAATGATCAGGGATTCTTCCTGTGTGGCAATTGCTGTGATTCATATTTATAAACGCCATCTAGTGGCGTCTTGAGGCACATCTGTATCAACCTAGGGGCACATCTGGCTATGGGGAGGGGGCTGTCTTGTACTGGGGGGCACATCTGGCTTACTGTGAAGGGGCTATACTTGGGAAGGGGCTTCTAGATGAGACCCTTTTTCCTGGTTTCGGAGGGAAAAGCGGGTATCTCGGCTTATACGCAGGTCAGCTTATATGCGAGTATATACAGTACTTAATATTAAGGGGCACCTGTACCTATGAGGGGCAAGGGAAGAAAGGGAGAAATGACAGGTGGGACAGGCAGCACACTTGTGGTGCAATTTGGTGGGGGTTTGTAGGTTCATGGGGGAAGGAAATCTAAGGTGCCAGGACATCTGTGCCTATAGGCTCCTGTGAGGTAAATCTAGGCCTGCTTTCAGTACATGGAAAGATGCAGCACTCCACTTTAGTAAACTGCTAGTGGCAAAAGTAAAGCTATATATTTTCAGATACTATTTAAAGTGAGCATGCTATGACAAGTCAGTTAAACGAACATAAAACTCAGGCTGGGATTAATTCATCTCAAAACGACAATTTCACAATCCGCAGCAGACAGATGTCTGAACATTGTAAACCAAGGCAAAGACCACTAGGAGAATATCACATATATGACTGATATTAGGCCAGGCTTCTTGCCTTCTGGTACAGAGAGATAATGGCGTTATCACCTTATAACACCTGTACTTGTAGAGTACCACCAGGAGAATGGTCATGACGATTATTACGCTGATCATGATTGCAGTGTTGAGAATGGAGTTCAGAGCCCTCTGTCCCACCGTTTCTGTATCTTCTGTGAATGGGGTATAAATTCTAAGAGTAAAAGAAAAAAAAAAAAAACAAACAAAAAAAAAACCGTAAACATCATAGCAAGATACCAGCAACTTGCATACAATATGTACATTCAGATTTTTTTTTTAATAATTCTAACAAATCTATGTCAGATTGTACGGATGCATGTTAAGTAAAATAGAGATATGCTCTGAAGATTTCTTTCACATCAGAGCTTGCGTTTGGAAAAGCTAAAAAGCATGCGTTTTGCTGCGTTTTCAATCGTTACAGCACATAGGAAACCGCAGGTGAAGTTATTGTTTTTTTGACTTTCAACTGTGTGCGTTGAAACATTTTAAAAACGCATGCTCTTCTTAGAGCTAACGTTTTACATTGATTTACACTGTAACGCAAACAAAAAACAAACAGAACATTTATATCGCGCTTTTCTCCTGGCGGGCTCAAAGCGCCAGAGCTGCAGCCACTAGGACGCACTCTATAGGCAGTAGCAGTGTTAGGGAGACTTGCCAAAGGTCTCCTACTGAATAGGTGCTGGCTTACTGAACGCAAACGGACAATTAAAAGCTCCAGGGAACGTTGAAATGCAACGCAGCATTAGATGTGAAAGGTAAAATGAAAGTTTAAGGACTTTCGTTTTACCTTAGAAAATGCAAACTATCAACATTGCGTCAAAAAATCCAAAAAGGCCTAAGGAATCCAGAAACAACAGTTCAGGCCCGTTTCCACTTGTGCGGTGCGGAATCGTCGGATTCCCCGCTGACGAATTTGCATGCAGGTGCGAAATCGCATGCAAATTTTACCACAAATTCGCATACGATTTCGCATAGGTTAGCGTGTATGCAAATTTAACCATGTCAGTGCCTGTGTGCTTTTACTTTGTTTTTCATGCAAAATTGTATGCAAATTCGCAGTAAAATTCACATGCGATTTTCCTATTAAATACATTGCATGTGATTCGCATAGCGGTGTGCGGTATGTGAATTCTTCGGGGTCTACCGTGCAGATTTTTTCTGCACAGAAAAACGCTCAGAAATCCTGACAAGTGGAAACAGGCCCATCCACTTGTATTGTCTATGCAAATTTGCATGCAGGAAACGCATGCAGATTCGCTCTAGTGGAAACGGGCCCTTAAAGGGGAACTGAAGAGAGAGGTATATGGAGGCTGTCCTGTTTATTTCCTTTTAATCAATACCAGTTGCCTGGCAGCCCTGCTGGTCTATTTCTCTGCAGTAGTATCTGATTAAAACCAGAAACAAGCATGCAGCTAGTCTTGTCAGATCAGACTTATAATCTGAACCACTGAAACACCTGATCTGCTGCATGCTTGTTCAGGGGCTATGGCTAATAGTATTAGAGGCAGAGGATCAGCAGGGCTGCCAGGCAACTGGCAGTGTCTAAAAGGAAATAAACATGACAGCCTCCATATACCTCTCTCTTCAGTTCCCCTTTAAGCTACATACACCACCTAGATTTTTATCAGCCAGACAGGATCATTCAGAAATCTAGTATGAGCATAGGTGTTTCCCTGGCAGCTTAAACAATATGGTTTGCTTTCCAGCATGTTAGACCAACAAAAACTGATGTCCTTTGTCCTGTTGTAATAACCACACCATGGCTCCTCCCACTCATCCTTGCCTCTGCCCTCTCCCCAGGACAGATCGTCCTGCAAGCAGTCTGTCTGTACGATTGTTCCCAAAATTACTCTAATCAGTGACAATTATTGAAGACGTGTATATGGCTTTACAGATCGCTCAACTCAGTGGTTCCTGCTTTTCTAGTTTAATTTGCAAGAATGACTCACAGCTGTCAGAACCAGAGCAGAAACTTTAATTTTGTTACTCTGACTGTTAATCAGGTTGGGAAAGGAAGTAGTCGTGCAAATGAGGGAGGGGAGAAATCTCGTCATCTCTGACGGAGCTGCCAGAAGACAGAAACTTAGTTTTTAGAGACATTTGTTTGTCCTGCTTTCTTTATGCAACAAAAACTGCCTTGCTTTGTTTATTTGTACTGCATAGTTTGGATGCTATTTTTATGTGCTCTTCTGCCCAAAATGTCAGTTGAGGCATAACCTTAAAAGAGTATTACTGGACTTTTTGTTACTCTGACATACCACTTCCTTACACACGTTAGCTGCATCCCAAAATTCACATAATACGCACAATTTTTGTGTGTGAAAATTTGCATGTGAAGTCTCGCACGTAAAAGGCAACTGTGTAGTGGAAACTTAGCCTCAGGCCATGTTCACTGTAGTCTCCAGACATCCAATTTAAGAAAAGGAAGAGATAAGCTAACTTTAAATAGTCCCACAGGGTTTATAGAATGTTGTGTTGTCTTCTAGTGTAAGAGATCTATTCAAAAATTATTTTAGTGTATTGCAGGGATGTCAAACTCCAGTCCACAAGGGCCGAAGTCCTCACATGTCTGGTGCAAGCTCAAATTGATTGATGGAATCCGAATCAGGAAAGTAGTGGTTTACCAAATAGAACATTTCTCAGTCCATCCTAAACCCTTGGCATGGCTAGGGCCATTGAGGGCTGGAGTTTGACACCTGTGATCTAAGGGATGGATCACTGTATCAGATTGCTAAAAGCAGCCACATTCTCTTAAGATGCAAACAATGTGCAATCTATCTTTCATTTGGTTTGTCCCATGGAGACCATACGGTTATGCACTGTTGGCTTTGGAAGCAGGTGGATTCAGGAGAAGAACTCTGCTACACTGCCACCATTAGTAGTACAGGTGTACTACGGGCACCAGCACTCAGCATGCAAGATATGATTGAGCGCTGGGCGCTGAAGCAAAGAATGAAAGGTGAGCAACATTTATGAGTTATCCATAAGAATATAAGAAGGGCTGGGGTATAGGGTGGTTAGTCTTATTGGAAAGACTTACAAGTTTAGGCATTTAAAAAAAAAAATTGTTTCGAAGAAAGTCAAGGGTTCAGCATTAGGGAGGAGGATCTGGTCAGGGAGGGACATTATTAAAGCAGGAGAAATAGCACATGTGCTATGGACAGGTTGGTAGAAAGGGGAATAAGACCATTCGAATTCAAGAAAAAAAATCCAATGTGAATAATTACTATTCTCCCCTGAGCAGGATAGGTTGAAGAGATAAGGTGCCCATACACTTACTCCATTTCCCGCCGACAGCAGATTCGATCACTTATCGAATCTGCTGTGAAATCGATGCGCAAACGCTGACTGATCTCTCTCCGCATGGAAGATTTTGCTCGATCGCCGGTGGGTCTGGAGTGCGTCGATAGTGGCGTTCGAATGTCCGACGACCGCCGCTAGCTGCAATACATTACCTGTTCCACCGGCGCTTGTCCCCGCTGTTGCTTCTCTGCACTGAGCTCCAGCTGCCTTCACTTACTTCCTGTCGGGGGAAGTTTAAACAGTAGAGTGCCCTCTACTGTTTAAACTTCCGACAGGAAGTAAAGTGAAGCTGAAGCCCAGAGAAGAGACAGCGGAGACCGGGGGACTCGCGCCGGCCGAATCAGGTAATGTATGCGGGGGCGGCGGCAGCTCCACAGATTGTGAATCAGTTTCATAGTGAAATCGATTCAAAATCTGTCTGCAGTGTAGGCAGCCAATAGATCCCTCTGATCAGATTCAATCACAGAGGGATCTATCTGCTGGTCGATCTGGTGGCAATCGACCAGTGTATGGCTGCCTATAAACAGTCACCCAATACAACCAGTCTGGGTGACCATTACCTAATGTCTACAGTATATGAAGGTTTAGACACTTTTTTTCAAATAATAATTTTAAAGCAAATCTGTAGTGAAAATAAACTTATGAGATAATGAATTGTATGTGTAGTACAGATAACAAATAGAATGTTAGTTTTGTTTTCTAGTACAGGAAAAGTTGAGTTATCTATAAAAAAAGAAGAGCCATTACACAAAAAAGAGCTGTTACTCAACTTGGGACCAGCTTGGTTAAACTGTCCTGTTATCTGAAGAGCTTAACCAGGCAAGAAACAGTGAGAGACAGCTTGAGAGGTTTTACTGCAGGAAAGTTCAAAAGGTTGTTAGTTCTGCTTGTTTTAAAGCTTTAAATACAGAGTGTAGATTCTAAAATGCAATTGTAAAAGTCTGATGCAATGTTATAAATAATGCTATATAAAACTGAAAATAAAAATGAGAGTTTTCTTTGCTACTAATGTTCTATTAATTATCAATACCCTCATAAGTTTATTTTCGCTTCAGATTTTCTGAAGGAGACTCTAAAAAGAGTAAAAAATAAAAAAATATCGCTTTTTACCCTATATTCAACAGGGGCATGTTTGCCCCTGCTAAAACGCAGCTCTCCCCACACGGCAGAACTTAACCCCCAAATCTTTACCCCCAAATCCCCTCCGTAGTGCCCGGGGAGCGGTTCCTGTTGAGGCAGGGCTAATGGCCGCAGCCCTGCCCCTAAGCACGTCTATAAGTGCTGATCGCCGCCTCTCCCCGCCCCTCTCAGTCTTCCTTCACTGAGAGGGGCGGGAAGAGGCAGAGATCCGCCAGCTGATAGACGCGCATGGAGGCAGAGCTACAGCCATTAGCTCTGCCTCCATGAGCAGCAAAATCCACAACCAAGTTGGTTGTGGATTTTGCAGTGGGGGGGGATGTAAAGACCCCTCGTTCTGCCGCAGGATAGTGGCGTTTTAGCATTTTGCCCATGTTGAATATAGGGTAAAAGCAATTTTTAATAACGATTCAGAGTTCCTTTAAAGTGAATGGGAACCGCATTAAAAAAAAAAAAAAAAAAAAAAAAAAAAAAAGAAAATAAAAAGGGAATCAAATACTTACCTAAGGAGAGGGAAGGCTCTGGGTCATATAGAGCCTTCCGTCTCCTCTCTCGGTGCTCTCCATCCTGTGCTGGCTCCCCCAGTTTCAATCCCCCGCCGAAAGGGTATTTGGAAGTCTTCGGGAGCCGTGTCCTCCTGAAGACGTGCAGCTCCATACTGCACACACGTGAGCGTGCAAGAGAGCGTGCTTGCGCAGGTGCAGTATAGGGCCGCCCTTCATCAGGAGCACTCTGGCTCCCTGAAGACTTCTGAAGCCTCCTTCGGCCGGAAAAAGCAGTATTTGACTAATTTAGTCAAATAATGCTACCGGGCGAGTCAGAACTGGATCGAGGGGACCAGGAGAGTAGACGGAAGGCTCTATAGGACTCAGAGCCTTCCCTCTCCTTGGGTAAGTATCGGTCTCATTTTTTTAAATGCAGTTCCCATTCAGTCAATATGGAGATTGGCATACATAGGAGGAATCACATGGTCCCCAGCTGCTGTAAGGTAACAAGTTATAAATTACACAGTGAGTCATGTAAGAAATATTCAGCAATATGTCAACAATACTGTTATACACCTCCACTCCAAGACATTGAAAGAAAGCTTAAAACACAAATGGACTTTCAATGATTCTGTCAGCAAAGGCAATAAATAAACCTGTTGGCAAGAAACCTAATGATGCATGACATTTCAGATCATTTTAACCGATATCTATATGTACTCATCTGAAAGATGCATTCTCTGGAATTAGCTCATGAAAACATCTGTTACAACACATCCTAAAAGTAAAAGATAAACTCCTGGCAACCAGAAAAATGAAAGTAGATAGAGAACATACTACTGGCAACTAATTGCGAACTCCTCTAAAGGTGCCCTTATGCTGGGTACACACTATGAGATTTTCTGGCCGATTTACTGTCAGATCAATTATTTCCAACATGTCCAATTTGCTTTCTGATCGATTTCCGCGCATTTTCCGATCGATTTCCTATCAAAGTTAACGGAAATCGATCGGAAAGCAAATCGGATATGTTGGAAATAATCGATGTGACAGTAAATCTGCCAGAAAATCTCATAGTGCGTACCCAGCATTAGACCTAACCATTAAGGACAGATTCGGCAAAAAGAAATTTATCTCTAATCGAATCTGATTAGAGATAAAAAAAATTTTTGTCGATTCTGCCCATACACTACAGACCGATTTCCGTCAGATTTCAGCAGGAAATCTTCAGGGAATCGGCTGAGTCCTGTACGGAGAGCAGCCTGGAGGTTACGGACACTGGGTGGAGGCTGAAACAAGACAGGTAACTTATAAATGCACACACGGGGGCACATATATACATTGGGGGCAGCAGCGGCGGGGGTTTAGTCATCTCATCGCTCGTTCCGGAAATCACCGCCGCACACCCGACCAACCAACTTCGGCCCGATATTTTGCGGTGAATACTTTGAGAAACTTGCAGCATAAAGCGAAGAGTGGATCGTTATAGGCTGGGGATCGCCTGAGTGTCCCACAAGCGCTTGTGACCCATCTAACTGAGGGTCATAGGGAAAGGGTTAGTGCCCAGTCTTGCGGGTGTGGTGAAGGTGTATATACACAGAAGCTCACACAGATTATTGTCTCACTCTGAAGCTTGAAGATTTATTAAGGAACTGTATATGAACTGCACATTATGTGTTGTCCGTGAATGACCTTTGATATCTTGCTGCAGGATCTAATGTAAAGGTGTAGCACGGTCTGTGAGAATTTTTTTATTTAAATATATGAAGACATTGGCTGATGCAATGAATTGGGGGGGGGGGGGGGGGGACACACCTTATGTTTGCATGGGTTTCCTCTAGGTACTCAGGTTTCCTCCCATATGCCAAAACCTTACTGCTAAGTTAATTGGCCTTAGACTAAGATAAGGACACTAGACTATGGTGGGGGGGATAGATTGTGATCTCTGCTGAGGGACAGTAAGTGACATGACCCTGTAAAGTGCTGCAGAAGAGGTCATTGTTATATCAATAATTAATATGGGGGGGGGGTTACATGAGTTCCATGAAACTGTCCAATTTTCTTATGTATAGTTGACCTTTCTTGTCCAATTTTCTTATGTATAGTTGACCTTTCTTGCCATCTACTGACAGAGAAAGTGTACTGCATGTAATGCACACATTGCAGTAGATAAATGGCCACAGGAATGTCACTGAACCGGAGTAGACACGTCACAGGAGCAAATGTTAAATCCAGCCAAACCGAGGCATCAAGGTCACTGCAAAGGTTTTCCCTCCATGAACTTAGTTGGAGGATTGTGGCGTGTTAGTGCACTTGTAGCTTTCTATTTTTATATGCACTAACCTACTAACTTTTTTGAAGGATTAGCTTTCGGGGACATTCCCTTTGTCATATCCAGGGCATAGAGATTCAGAGTGGGATGCTGTGGTGACGGTGGCATCCACCTAACCCCAAATCAATTAGTCTCTTTTTCAAAATACATTTTTATGTAATGCAAATGTTCATTCAGTATGTGCTGTGTGGAAAAAAATTTGTACAGTCTTATTACGAATGCTTTTGCATCCGATTGGTGCATGGCTTTGCATTTAAAATGTGTATAGGTTTTACATAGAGAGCAATGGAGGCGGCATTTCCGATATGCTAGCCACATCTGAAAATTTGGGAACAGGAAAAATTGCATAAAATCAACCTATTTTTCAAATTTATTATGGTTACTGATGTATTTAGTGCTATTTCTGTGTGGTTTCCTCAATATAAAAATATGGTCATATTTACTGCATTGTATGAGATGAACTATGTCCCTGGAAATGAATCAGTATGACCCTGTGATGGTAAAGTTCCCTTAAAGAAAACCTGAACTGAAAATTAAAAGTCAAAATAAACATACACAAGTCATACTTACCTCCCGTGTAGTCTACTCCTCAATCTCTTTTTCTCTCCTGTGTCCTGTTTGTCCACTGTGATCAATGGAATTCTCTGTCCTCCATTTTGAAAATGGCCATTACCCCATAACAGCTTTCTGGTCAACACACAGTTAAACTGTAACATCGCCCACTTGAGCCATAGGGAAACATGGACACATCAGTTCTCCTCTCAGCTGTAACTGACAGCAACTGACATAACTGACAGCAACTGGTATATTTCAGTTCTGACAAAATGTTGTCAGAACTGGAAGGGATCATTGTCAGAAGAAAACGGTGAGCTTCTGAGAGGAACTGATGGCAAGGTAACTATGTAATGTTCATTTGAAGTTACCTCATGTGTTTATTTTAAAAATTTTTACTCAGTACAGGTTCTCTTTAAGTACGTGTAACACTTAGTGACTGGTTAGGGTTACAGCAGTTTGCAGTGTTAACTGCATAGTTTAGTTTTTCTGATGCTGCCATATTCAGATAGAGAGTTTCCCATTTACCAGTGTGTGTCAGAAGTTAGCAGCCTTGACCAGCTTAATCAGCTGAGAACCATGTAGCGTGTGTACAAGCCTTTATCCTGTATTACAATGTTCTGCAGTGCCTTAAAGCGGATCCCAACTCTTGCACAGCACACAATGAAAAGCCATTATTCCACATATTGTTGCAGAATATACCGTAATAACTTCCCTGTGATCTGACTGCAGGAGAGCTCTGTTTAGGCAGTTCTTCATATGGTAAATAGAGGTTTAACCCTTTTAGTGCCTTGTTCAAAAGTGAAAGCAAGTGAAACTTTAGGATTCCCATAAATAATAATAATTTTTTTACCCCATAAAAGGTCATCATGCTGTGGATAATATATTACAACAGAGGGGAAGTTAAGTTTAGTTCCATTTTAAGGATTATGCATATACTCTTACAGAGCACATATGAAGCAATAGTAGCAAGCCATTAGTTTACTACGGATAGTTTATAGGGTAAACCCTGGAATGGATATTGCTGCAAGTGTTTAGATGGACTTTAAAGGTGAGAGGGATATGGAGGCTGCCATATTTATCTCCTTTTAGGCTTCTTGCACACCAAGACGTTGCGTTAGGTGCCACGTTAAGGTCGCATAACGTGCACCTAACACAACGTATGGTGCTGCAAGAGCCGACGGTAGAGTGAGCCGCGTTAGGCGGCTCGATTCCTATAATGTCTCCCAGAGTGGCGCTGATTGGCCAGCGGGGACCACGTGATGCGGAGCGAGACACTCCGCATCACGTGGTCCCGCCGGCCAATCAGCGCCCGCCAGTGCAGTGAATATTATGTAGCCATGTGCGCGGCTATTGTAGCTGGCTCTCCCCGCCTCCTCTCCGCCCCCCACTGCGCATGTGCAAACAGTCTAACGCGGCTATAGCCGCTCCAACGCCGTAGCATGCTGCACTTTGCGGAGAACGTGCAGCGTTACATGTAACGCAACGTGGGCTGTGTGAACAGCCCACTTGTGTTACATTGCTGTGCGTTGGGGGAGCGTAAGCAGCCTTAAACAATACCAGTTGCCTGGCAGTCCTCCTGATCCTGTATCTCTAATACTTTTAGCCATAGACTCTGAACAAGCATTCAGCAGATCAGGTACTCACCCTGCTTTTATTAGATTAGTCATAGGCTTGTTCCAGGGTTTTGACTCAAACGCTACCTATGCCAGAAGTTCGACAGGGCTGCCAGGCACCTGGCATTGTTTATACAAAAATAAATATGGCAGCCTACATACCCCTTTCACCTTGGGTTCCCTTTAAAGAGACACTGAAGTGAAAAAAAAATTATGATATTATGATTTGTATGTGTAGCACAGCTAAGAAATAAAACATTAAGATCAGATACATCAGTGTAATTGTTTCCAGTACAGGAAGAGTTAAGAAACTCCAGTTGTTATCTCTATGCAAAAAAGCCATTAAGCTCTACGACTTTCAAAGTCGTGGAGAGGGCTGTCTTCTGACTTTTATTATCTCAACTGTAAGTGAACAGTTTTCTTTTTATCTGCCAGATGAGAGGTCATTAGTGCTCTGAAAGAATCATTTTGAATGCAGAGTGTTGTGTAATCGGCACATATTAGAGAATGATGCAATGTTAGAAAAAAAACACTATATACCTGAAAATAAAAATATGAGAATATTTTCTTTGCTGCTAATCTTCTAGTAATTATTCATAGTACACAACCAATCTATTATATCATTTTTTTTTCGCTTCAGTGTCTCTTTAAGTAGTCAAATTTTAGGTGACAACATACCGCTAGAAATAATGATACTAAGCACCAAAGGACAGCTTTATAACAACTCAGCCACATAAAATGTAAAAGGATGTGAAACAATACAGTATATGCAAGCAGCTTTGTTTATAAGACAAAAATTATATATTTATACATATACTTACAGCTGCCCATCTTTTCGAGTGTAAAAGCTGACGGACTTTATTGTTGCGACAACCACAACCATGCAGAGCGTCACTGGCACAAACAGCATGATGACATGCTTGGCTCCATACTTCAGCGTCAGCTCTTCGTCTTCCTCGTCATCTTGCTCCAGCACTTGCTGGGAACTGCTTTGTGTCTGTCCGTTGCTTTGAGAGTCGGAGTGCTCATTGTTCCGTCTGTCATTATCGTTCTGAAAGACAAGGGAGAGCAAAACCATTTTTAAGAAAGGAACCGTGTAAAACAAGTCAATATAGAATATAGATCATGAATATCCTTCAATAAAACCCTCAATTATTCTAAGCATGGTGGCCTGAGTCTCTTAATCCAGTACTGGAATAACCAGTAACACCTTTCTTTCTATTGATCTTTAAGGTGAGGTTCATGCAACGGAATTGTGCAATGCAGCACATACAGTGAAGCATACGGTCAATGAAACATATGCTTCACTGTTCATGAACTTATGCAGTAACATACTGCATTGGGACGCCACGCGCCGTTAAACTGCACCAGCCGCACTGTTCATGTCGCATAGGTGGTGCACTGCAACGTTCCATGTTACAGTGTGGCAGTTACGTCGCACCAAAACGTATCCTGTCAATGTACCCTAAAGGACTGCAGTCTGTGGCCATGTCTTCAGGGAAAACCTTTTTCACTCAGTTGCTCTACATACCGTTGGTATAGGGAATTTTGTAGTCATTTTACCATAATACAGTTATAAAATACTATGTCATCAACATGGCGATAGAGATTGTGAGTATATTAAAAAAAAAAAAAAAAGTGAACCTTTTGCGCAGCAGTGACTTTTTTTTTAATGTATCTGTAACTTGATAAAACACAAACATCTTTTGTGTATTATCCAATTATAAATACTCACAATTCTTGGAAACAAAAACATGGTGGCAGTGGCAAAATAATTACCGTACATTAGATACCCCTGCTCCATAAAGTACTAGAGGTGCACGTGGCATTATTTGTGAAAAAAAAGTTCACCAAGTATGAAGACGTATCACAAGACAAAAAGTATGCAACAAAGAACACAAATCAATGTGCATGCTGGCCTTGTAGTCCTTCAATCTGAAGGCAAGGAGATGGCCAAATACTCATTTTGCTTATATTTTGCTCAAGGCCCAGTTAGGGCAACAAGGCCCATTATAATAGTATAATGTAATAAAAAAAAAGGCCATTATGGTTTCTGTAGTCTGTTCTAGGCTGCAACAACAAACTACCGGTAGAAGGTTTCTTTTAGGAGCTAAAAAGATTCTCAGATGTAATATTTTAATAATTTAAGGAGAATTGTATGCAGCTTGGAATTAAACCAATCAAAATAGTCAGGAAAAGCATTTGACTGGCCCGACATTAAGCTGCACACAATCTGAATTTTACTTGCAGGCAAGCCCCTTAGCATCTCATTACCGATCTCTACTGGACTGTACAACAAGCAGCCAGAGGCTTTGAGAGGCCAAATTCAATTTCCTGCCTAATGCTGGGATTACACGGTACGTTTTTTGCGTTTGATTTGGCGCACGATCTATTAGCCATTCGATTTTCTGCTTGATTCTCTTCCACTCGTTTTTCTTATCTTTTTTCCATTGACTTCTATAAGAAATCGAGCGGAAACTAATCGAGTGGAACATCGGACATGTCGGAATTTTATCATTGAAGGCATCTATCGGAACGATTCTTACAAAAAAAAAAAAAAACAACCATGTACCGTGTAATTCCAGCATAAGGGCGCATGCACACTAGAAGCACTTTTCTGAGCGTTTTGCGATTGATTAGCATTTCTTAAAATTGCTCCCAATCACCTTCATTAAAATCGTGGAAAAATCATGGCGATTTTGCGATCGCGTATGCAAAAATTGTGACTTTTTCCACGATTTTAATGAAAGTGAATAGGAGCGATTTTAAAAACGCTAATCAATCGCAAAACGCTCAGAAAAGCGCCTCTAGTGTCAATGGGCCCTAAGTGTGTGGAGATTTCGATTTTAGGAGAATTTTGTGCACAATCTTCCCCCACAATGCAAAAGAAGAATGTGATTAGTATACATGAGGCAGCTTCACTCTACATTTGTGGAGATGTTCCTCCAGCTCTTCAGATTATTTACATACTTCCACCCAAAATGTCCTCCTGTATATGGAGGCCCTTTAGAACCAAGCATAGGGATTCTTCTTATTTTTATTCATTTTTAGTTAGCTAATAAATGGTATCATCCTGGCTTGCTTATTTTTATTCATTTTTAGTTAGCCAATAAATGGTATCATCCTGGTTTAAAACTTCTTGCTTTTACTGATGGCTAACACTGTACAATACCCTACTGCTACTACTTATAATAAGCAATTACAGTACAGCAGGCATTACTGGGCAAAGTAGGTAATTTGAGTGCCTGCGGCGCTCCAGTAAGTAGACCGCAGGGACCTTTCTACATGCATGCTTACTGGGTGCCACTGAAGCTGGCCATATACACATCAATTTCCCCTCTTCGATTACTGACCAATTAGACTACTCTGCTCAAATTTGCCAGAAATCTATTGCCCCAACAGGTTCGATGTATCTAATTTAAGTCAATCTGCCACGATGTAAAATTTCTGTCAATTTCCCTGCTGAAAACAAGTGAAGGTTGATGTGCGTGTGTGGTAAGAATCACAAACCGGTCAGATTCTGATCAGCAAGAGATTGATCAGTTTGCCACATCGGTGGAAAATTGATGAGTCTATGCCCAGCTTTACAGTTACTCTCTGTCCTGCTTTTTGCCCCTCTGCTGTGACAGTTTATATACAAACAAGAGCTTCTAGGCCAGGCATGTCCAAAGTCTGGCCAGGGGCCAAATTTGGCCCGCCGAGCCATTGCCAGTGCCCCCCAAAGCTCTCTACAGTTGTTAATTCTAGGTGACCAATAGGTCGTAGCTGAGGTGCAGGGGCCAGCCGCCACTGGTTAGCAGCTGCACAAGGTATATGTGTCATTTCCCCTGGAAATGTTTTATTTGACAAAATATCACAGGCATAGTGTACCTAATGGCAATCCGCAAAAATTGTGTTTAATTTCACTAGTTCGGCCTCCAGCATGATCAAGAACGGTGATATGGCAGTTCGCCTATAAAGTTTGGACACCTTTTGCTAGACTGTATAAGGCCTGAAACCCACTACCAGCACTTTTCTAAGTCTTTTGTAAGCGCTTGTGATTTGAAAAGCTCTTGCTAAATGTAATACTATGTGTGGGATCCCCACTTGAGGGATGTGATTTTTTTAAAAAATCCCCCATTGCTCGACATTAGCAAGAGCTTTACAAATCACAAGTGCTTAGCAAGACACTGCTAGTGGGTACCAGGCATAAGATTAGCTTAGGCACACCCTCTCGAATCAGGATTTCAGCATTGCCATGTAGGGAGAAGAGGCAATGTCACTGTGCAAACAACGCAAAAATTCTGTGTCTACCAAGGCCTTTTGGCCTACCAGGGGACACAACACAGTATACAGTTAAACTTGCAGGTTCACTGTAGGCGCTACATATTAAATCACAGTGGTTCTATTGAAACATGGCAGAGCCGTTAATTCCGCTTTCCTGTAGCATCCATTGCACAACACAACCATAACGAAAGAAACAGGCAAATTACAGAGGAAGTTGTCCAGCAGAGCAAAGTAGTACTGAAATACAGGGTTACAAAGAACGCACAAAAAATATTTGAGCTGCAGCATGTCATTCATAAAAGGTAAGAAAATGCTTGTAAAAAGAAGATAGATTAGGTTTTTCTATGCTGCACTGGAAACATGAGTTGTTATTCAAGTAAATACAAATGGTAATAGTTTCAGATCATTTATGCACGAAATTCACTGGGAAAAGTCCTGTAAGAAGAAAAAAAGGAAGTATGAGCTGTTCCTCTGTAGAGAGGAAATACATCAATTCAAATACTGTACACGGTATGAAAGAAGACAGACTGGCACTAGGTGCGGGTAGATGGATCCTGGGTTCACCGGATTGCGTACTCCATACTGCAGCGTGCACTCAAGAATGCACAATTGTAATTGAAAAACAAGAAAAGCAGAGGCACTGTTGCAGCAAAAAAGTTCGCTAAAAAAGCTTCTCCAGCGGCAAAGTAGAAGGAACTAAGGTTCCTTCTACTTTGCCGCTGAAGAAGCTTTTTTAGCAAAACAGCTGTCAGGCATTCCCTCACCCCCACTGTATACCCCGCTGTGTCACTATACTGTGGATTAAAGGTACCTCACTTTGCTGCAACAGTGCCTCTGCTTTTCTTGTTTTTCAAATACTGTACACAGATGGATGCAAATTTGGCATTTTTTGGCTGGTGTGGGAGGCGATCTATTGTGTAAAGCTAGATGAAAAAAAATCATTTGAAAGACTGCATGTCTTTTGGAAAGCATTGAGATAATTTACCAGATACCCTCCTGGAGACAACTGAAGTGAAAGGAATATGGAGGCTGCCATATTTATTTTCTTTTAAGCAATACTAATTGCCTGGCAACCCTGCTGATCCTTTGCCTTTAATACTTTTAGCCATAGACCCTGAACAAGCATGCAGCGGGTCAGGTGTCTTACATTATTGTCAGATCTGACAAGATTGCCTGCATGCTTGTTTAGGGTGATATTCAGACACTACTGCAGCCAAATAGATTAGCAGAGCTGCCTGGCAACTCGTACTGTTTAATATGGCAGCCTCCATAGTACTCTCACTACAGTTGTAAAAAAAAACAAAAAAACAAACAAAAAAAAAACAAAAAACACAAAAAACAAACAAACAGAAAATGACTAAGCAGATCAGGATTGCTGATTCAAGTCGGACTTATGTGGTTGCATGCTTACTGAAGATATGACAAACTACTGAAGCAAAAAAATCAGCACAACAATCAGGCAACTGCCATTTCTTAAAGGGAATCTGAAGTGAAAATAAAAAACAAACAAAAAAAAAAAACTTATGATATAATGAATTGTAATTATAATAATTATATTGTACAGCTAAAAAAAATAAAACATTAGCAGCACAGATAGGTCTGATATGGTTTCCAGTACAGGAAGAGTTAAACTTCAGTTATCTATGCAAAAGAGCTTCACTGACCCAAAAAAAAAAAAAAAAAAAAAAAAAAGGCGTGGACAGCACTGTCTTTTGAAGGTCTACACATAGAATATATAGATCATACGTTTTTTTCCCACTTCAGGGTCACTTTAAAAAAGGAATACAGATGGCAACTTTTTTAGTGGCTTGTCTCTTGCAACAGTGCAGTGTAAATTACTACTACTCCTCCATGGTATACAGGCCTAGAAGAGCCCTGGCCTGCTCTGCCAAGATTGGCCAACCATCCCGAACTCAGGGTTGCCACCTCCAGCCTACATATCTTTCTTTGCCTCATCAATCCACCTCTTGCATGTTCTACCCGAGAACTTCCTTACTGAATTGTGATAGAAGACGTTTGCAATTGCATTCACTACAAGTGGACAACCCATTGTTGCCAACCATTCTACTCCTCCACAATAATGGGAAATTTTCTACAGGAAATACTGCTCAGAATCTGGTTCTATTTTTTCCGCACACCATTTTCTGATAGTATTCTCAACATCTTGCCTTTCAGGCAGTGCAGTCTTTCTTTGGAAAACACCAGATTTTGCTGGCATATCTGACAGCTGAACAAATAATACTGTTGGCGGTGCCAGGTAAAGACCTTCTGTTCCTAAGAAAGCAAAAGTGTACTTTGCAAAGAAAAACAAATGCTCTCATCAGAAGCAGTTTTCTCAGGAAATATTTTATAATTGCAGACGATGGGTTAGCGCTCTTGCCTTGCAGCGCTGGGACCCAGTTCATATCATAGCCAGGGCACTATCTTCATATGAATACGGTAGGAATTAGTCTATTCTATTGAGCTGAACTAAAATCTTTGCAAGATGCTGTACACATTGAAAAGATCAGTATCTGCAAAAAAATCTGTTCCTGCAAAATGCATTCAAAGTCTAGGATATCTGCAGATCTCAATACACACCTTGTTTAAAACACATTAATCTGCAGATCAGATCCACCAGGATGGATCTTCAGATCTGCAGATGATTGTCAGATATGCAGATGAATGTCTGTTAAACAAGGTGTGTACGAGATCTGCAGATATAGACTATGAATGCATTTTGCAGGAACGGATCTTTTGCAGGAACAGATCTTTTGCAGATACTGATCTATTGCATGCGTACAGCATCTTTGTGTGCAGCATCTTGCAAAGATTTCTGTCTGATGGGGAGTTCAGCTCCATAGAATAGACTGTAGGTATGGCTCTCACACCCAGGTTCTATTGCTTGTGTGTGTTGAATTTAGCATTCAGTATGGAGGCAGTGTTGGTGGGTTTTCTGGATGTGAGAGGTCCAGAACCTGGGTGTGAGAGGTCCAGACCCACCTGCACTCCCCTCCAGGTATCGCATGTTGGCCTTGGGGCCTCGGCCAGTGAGAGAGGTCCGGGGCCCCTGGCCATCGTGTTGAACCAATCGTGTGTTTTTAACATCAGTTTTCCTCTCAGCTATAACTGACAGCAACTGATATATTTTGATATATTTCAGATCTGACAAAATATTGTCAGAACTGGAAGGGATCATTGTCAGAAGAAAATGGTGAGCTTCTGAAAGGAACTGACGGCGAGGTAACTATGTAATGTTCATTTGAAGTTACCTCATGTGTTTATTTTAAATATTTTTGCTCAGTACAGGTTCTCTTTAAGCTCTGCAAATGCCACAACACTTTTTTTTATTAATATACATTATATAAAAACACAGAGATGACATTTTGAAACCAATGTATCAGTTATTAAAAATTGAGTGTTACAACTGCTTCCTGCTCATCTTGTGCACCAGAGCTGAAGGAGTCCTGCAGTCTGTCGTGATCAGCCCGGTAACTGTCTCAGTCGCGTCAGTCTGGGTCTTCTGCATATGTGCAGGAGGTCCGTGCATGCACAGAAGTCCCAGACTGACGCGGCAGACAGTTGCCAGGGCCACGGGAGGACGCAAAGGGACTCACACGTATTTATGGGGCTGGAGGAAGCAGCCGGTAAGTATCGATTTTTCTTCTTTATTCAGCTCTGGTACACTTTAAAATGTCCAACATATTGACTAACTTTTTGTCCAATATCGTTACTCAAGTAACTTCTCTAGAGATGGTCAATGAGATGCTAATAATTCTGGCTTTCAAATTCAATGTAGCTTGGAACTGGGCTAAAAACACTTCCTACTGATTCTGATTGATCCATTATTAGCATCTGTAATCATCCCTGAAGTTACAATATTTTCATTAAACATTTTCAGAGTGAGGTTAAATGGCTTCCCTATCCTAGGTCAATTTAATCAAACCTTAAAAAATAAATAAATGCAATAATGTGTTAAGCAGCTATCCCACCTGTTTGTGGATCAGGGTCTATCCCCATATTTCAATTATTATTTAAATTAACTGACATTTGTGATAGGAAAGCTGTAAAGTCTCAAAACGAAAACAGAAATAAAACTTTACCACACGTTTAATTGGGGAGTTGGATGCGTCAACTGCATAAAGATTTTTTTATTTTTTTTAAGCAGAGTGAAATGAAACTTTTCTAAGAAATAGGTTATGATACTGGCCTACTTCCTCATCCATGACTCTAAATAGGCATAACTTAGGGCTATGCAAAATAGGTCTTACTACTGACAATATGGCGAATGCCAAGAATCTGCCCCTTCCTGACTAAATCAGAAGCATACACAGTCAGTAAAGCAGGCCTCTGACTGAAGGGGAGATGAACTAGTCTGAAACCTGTCAGAGAATCAGAGTGGTCAGAAAAATACAGACATAGGCCTAGTGCACACCAGAGCGGTTCTGCTGTGGTTTGCGATCCGCTTGCGGGTGCGGATACGCTTGGGCAATGTATTTCAATGGGCTGGTGCACACCAGAGTGGGAGGCGTTTTGCAGAAACGCATACTCCCGGGCTGCAGCAGATTTTGGATTGCGTATGCGTTTCTGCCTCAATGTTAAGTATAGGAAAAACGCAAACCGCTCTGAAAAACGGCACTTCAGAGCAGTTTGCCAGGCTTTTTTGTTACAGTAGCTGTTCAGTAACAGCTTACTGTAACAATACATGAAATCTACTACACCAGAAATGCTTCACAAAACCACAAAATGCTAGCTGAGACGCTACAGAAAAAGAAGAAAAAGTGTTTCAAAATCTGCTAGCATTTTGCAGATCTGCTAGCGGGTTTTGGTGTGCACCAGGCCTCACATCTACATTGGAAAGCATTCATTAGCAGTGCACTTTACAAACACATGCACACCTTTTGTACAAGTAGATAAGAAATATAAAGGTTTACAATTTTCATTATAGTCCACCTTTAACCACTTGCCGACCAGGGGAATTTTCACTGATCGGTGCTGCGTGGGCTCTACAGCCCGCAGCACCGATCAGGAGTGCAGCAGGGCGATCAGACTTCCCCCTTTTTTCCCCACTAGGGGGGATGTCCTGCTGGGGGGGTCTGATCGCCGCCGGCCATTAGTGGGTAGCGGGGGGGGGGAGGGGCTCCTCAAAGCCCCCCTCCGCAGCGTTTTGTGTGCTCCCTCCCTCCCCTTACCTCCCTCTCTCTTCCTGGGCTGCGCAGGACGGATATCCGTCCTGCGCATTGTGGGATAGGCTTCAGCCTATCATATGCCGGCGATCCCCGGCCAATCAGAGGCCGGGGATCGCCGATCTGCCTTACGGCGCTGCAGCGCGGTATCATGTAAACAGCGGGGATTTCTTCCCCGCCTGTTTACATTTTGCCGGCGAGCCGCTATCGGCGGCTCTCCGGCTGTTCACGGAGACACCCTCCGTGAACTGACATGGAAAGGCCGCTCGATCGTGGTAACCCGCAGACGACCAGTTTACGCCAATCGGCGTTAGCTGGTCGTCAAGAGGTTAACAGCATTTGAGCTGCAAAGTCAGTACATTTGAACGTGTCAGCTGTCCTCCAAATCTTGGCAGTCATGGTTTAAAAAAAATGTATTTAAATTTGCTTGCTGTGTAGTAAAGAAATGAAATTAGGCAGAGCTGTTTGCATTCATTTTACACAAGCTCTGCTCTACCTCAATTAGAAGTGGCATGTGTAGAGTGCATTACATTAATAATGAGTGCAGCAGCTGAATTAAAGGACAGGAGGGATATAGAGGATGCCATATTCCTTTCCTTTTAAACAATTCAAATAGCCAAGCTGTCCCTGCTAATACGCTGCTTTTAAAAAAAAACTTTTTAGGGCTCTTTTACAGTGGGACGGTGCGTTTGATGTGACGTTATGGTCGCATAATGTGCCCCAATGCAACGCATTGAAAGACTATAACTTGGACGTTACAGTACATTCTTTAGCCCTGCATTTGGTGCGCCGTTTTTGTCGCACAGTGATGGAACAAAAACGTAGCATACGTTACATTAACAAAAAAAACAAAACAAAACATTACTGAGCATGTGCAACACACACAATGCAGCAGATTTATTGCTAAATGCACAGCATGCAGCACTTTCTAAATATTGGTACACATGACACACAACGCAACGTGTGCACTGTGAATGTGGCACAGACTTAGTATTGCTGTGTGTTAGTCCACGTTAAAACATTTTCTAACGTGCAACTTTAACGTTGCACTGTGAAAGAGGCCTTAGTCAGACCATTAAAATGCAAATCATATTTTTGACTTAAGATTGACTGCATTTGCCACATGCTTGTTTCAGGTGTGTGATTCAGACACTACTGATCCTTGAAGGATCAGCAGGATTCCAGGCAACTGGTATAGTTTAAAAGTATATAAATATGGCAGCCTCCATATTCCCCTCACTTCAATTGTTCTTTAAAGGGAACCTAAGGTGAGGGATATGGAGGCTGACCCTATTGTTTCCTTTTAAAGGGACTCCGAGCAGTACAGAAACTATGGAAAGATGCATATCATTTTAAAGCTCTCTTTCTCCTCTTTCCAATGATATATAAATCGCCACCCTACGCCTTTTAGTTTTCGCTATTTTCGTGATTGAAATTGCCGCGGCCGCGATTTCAATCGCGAAAATAAAGAAAACGAAAAGACGTAGGGTGACGATTTAGGTGTCGCCAGAAAGAGGAGAAAGAGAGCTTTAAAATGATATCCATCTTTCCATAGTTACTTGTATTACACAGGGCGACACTTTCCCCAGTGTCAGCAGCTCCATTCAGCAGAATGAAGCTGCTGACTTTAGGAAAAAGTCGCCCTGTGTAATACAAGTAACTATGGAAAGATGGATATCATTTTAAAGCTCTCTTTCTCCTCTTTCTGGCGACACCTAAATCGTCACCCTAAGCCTTTTAGTTTTCTCTATTTTCGCGATTGAAATCGCAGCCGCGGCAATTTCAATCGCGAAAATATCGAAAACTAAAAGGCGTAGGGCGGCGGTTTATATATCATTGGAAAGAGAAGAAAAGAGCTTTAAAAGGATATGCATCTTTCCATAGTTTCTGCACTGCTCGGAGTCCCTTTAAATAATGCACATTGCCTGGCTGTCCTGCCTCTAATACTTTAAGCCATATACCATGAAAAAGCATGCAGATCAGAGGTCTATGACAAATCTGACAAGATTAGCTGCATGTTGGTTTCAGGTGTGTGACTTATGCTGGGCATACACGGTTAGATTTATGCGCTGGATCAAGCCGCTGGCTCGATCCCTGCGCATCTCCGCTCATCCCCGCCGGCGCCTGGATCGATCCCCGCTCGTCACCGCGGGCGCTCCTCATCTTCCGCTCGTTTTCTTCCCATTGTCTGCCTGCGGGTATCGAGTGGGGAATCGAGCGCCTCGCTGATCGGACCTGTCGGAAATTATCAATTGAGCCATCAGCGGCTCGATTGATCTAACCGTGTATTCCCAGCATTAGACTCTATTGACCAGAAAGATCAGCAGGACTGCCAGGCAACTGGTATTGCTTGAAAGGAAACTTATATGGCAGCTTCCATAGGTCTCACACCTTGGGTTCATTTTAAGCACAAAGCTGCAACACTATGAGTATTAAGCAAGTACTGCTAACGTGCATATCGAAAAACAGACGCACTGATAAATGAATGGCATGATAAAGGTTGCTAAGAAGAAATGACATTTCTATGCACCATTTCACCGCACTTCCTTTCCTCCACAGGCAACCTTTATCAGCATACACACTGAGAACACTCCTCGCATGTGAAAGACCACTCCCTTGACAAACTACGGAGAGCAACAGTTTTATGAGATGCACAGAAAAGAGACGTAAATCTGTCCCTGTCACACTCACAGGCTGCAGCAGAAGCAACGGTATGGATTCCTCATCTTCTGACATTGCTTCACAAGTGGCAAGTGAGGAAGTTACAACGTGGATCAAGTGAAAACCGCCCAGTTTGATAACAGACCACACGGGAACTGACTCTGTGGTTATGCATTAACCACTAAACAACTTCTCTGGACAGAGTATTCAACTCTCACACAAGAGCTACGCATTCTTTACATTAAAGCTGAAAAGATAATATAAGGAAACGTTTGTTGTTTTTTTAAAATAATCTATACAAATGCATGCACAAAACATACAGTAGCTGGACATATTCATGCACGGAGATTGAGGGCTTGTTTCCATTACTAACAACATCAGGTCTTATACTATTCCCAGGTACTATTGTGTTATTTTAAAGCAGTCAGAAAAGGTAGAGCAAGCCATACCTACATTTGCCATAATCTCAGAATTTTGCAGGATCTGTAGTTCACTGGCTTCAGTCAATTTAATGCAAATTTACGTTGGTCCCCTTAATGTATTCTGTCACATGAACGACCTTTTACCTTTGGCTTCCTCGCCTGCAAAAGGCTGTTATCAAAAAGCCCAGCCACTTCATATCACATCGGTCTGTCTGATAAGTGTGAACCATCATCTGTACTTTGTGTATACACTGCAAAGCTGGGTACAGACATTGACTGTGGACAGTCATTGCAGGCATGATTTGACTACCATCTGTCCACCAGATGCAATACTAATAGCTCAGCCAGGCATTTATGACAGACAAGGGTGGACAGAAAAGGCAGCAATAGCCATCAGTAAACCTCTTCCTACTTGTTTGAGACCCTCTTTCCCTCCATTATAGGACATGTACAAAGGTATTGCGCGGCAGGACCTAATGCAGCAGACACCCGATGCGCAGCACACGAAGGAATTTTCCATGTGTTATAGCTGAAAGCTGTTTCACAACACCCTCCCTGCAGCATTTTTGTGAGCACTGATGACCCAGTACAAGAAAAGCATATGAAACCGCACAGCAACTGAAAGAGAAAAAGTAGAATGACTGATCAGTTAAAACACATCAGTTATCGGTTGCCTGTGTAAACCTAGCCTAAGGCCTCTTTTCCACGATGATCTGACAGGTGGTTAATTTACCGCTCGTTGGCTGCTCCTGTCCACTGGCCAGGTGTTTGTCAGCGCTCGGCAAGGGAAGAGGGCACTGGACAGGTGCCCCCCCCCCCCCCCCAATGGTGATGCATCTGAGCACAGCGGTTGTTGTGCTCAGACGCAACATGAGAAGGTTTTTCAGCGCATGGTAACAATGCCACGTTGCAACAATGCCACGTAGTCAACGCTGCATTTTAATTGCACCGCATGGCAGTCTTGGGTGGCAGACGTGACACTGGATTGCTCGACAAGCAGTTCAGATGTCCGGAAAAAGTGGTCTAAACCTAGTAATGTAAATTTACTGCCATGTCCGTGTGGATCAGGTTCAGACTTTAAACCTAGATTTTCAACCCCTTAAATGAAAAAAATCTGTTACTCCAGGAAAGTTCTATTTAGGATTAGTCCTTGAAATACAGTTGTCTCGTGGGTTTATTTTCACTACAGGTTTTCTTGAAAGGAAGCGATTGTAAAACAGTCAACTGGACACAGCCAACAATAAAAACCTGGTAGCGTCTCTCCCCATACTATGCTGAACAAATCATTTGCCAGCATTCAACTTATAGTTTATGGTCTCTCCACACTGGCAGGGGTTCTTGGTTCCAATATTTGAAATAATCTGACTGACTTATGCGATTTAATTTACAAAGATACGTTTGAAGCCTATGAGTCAGCCTACATGAAACACTGGCTGACTGAAGGTGCGGCACAACCTAGTCATGTTTGATTTACAATTCTCACATGCAAAGTTCAAACACTTTCCTTTAATAGCATAGAAGTAATCAATTCATTTTTAAACTTATTTAACCCATTCAGGTTCCGTCGTTTTCACGTGAGAAATGTTCACCTCCCATTCATTAGCCTATAACTTTATCACTACTTATCACAATGCACTGATCTATATCTTGTTTTTTCCGCCACCAATTAGGCTTTCTTTGGGGGGGTACATTTTGCTAAGAGCCACTTTACTGTAAATGCATTTTAACAGGAAGAATAACAAAAAAATGGAAAAATTCATTATTTCTCAGTTTTTAGCCATTATAGTTTTAAAATAATACATGCCTCCATAATTAAAACTCACGTATTGTATTTGCCCATATGTCCCGGTTATTACACCGTTAAAATTATGTCCCTATCACAATGTATGGCGACAATATTTTATTTGGAAATAAAGGTGCATTTTTTCCATTTTGCATCTATCACTATTTACAAGTTTAAAATAAAAAAAAAATAGAAATATTTCATCTTTACATTGATATTTAAAAAGTTTAGACCCTTAGGTAAATATTTACATGTTGTTGTTTTTTTTTTATTATAGTAATGTTTTTTTTTTTTATAGTAAACATTTTATTTGGGTAGTTTTGGGAGGGTGGGAGGTAAACAATAGATTTATAATGTAAATGTGTGTTAATTTTTTTTTTTTTCTTACAGGTGTAGTATTACTTTTTGGCCACAAGATGCCGGCCATGAGTTTGTTTACATGACGTCACTCTAAGCGTAACACGCTTAGAGTGACTCGTCGGAGAGGGAACGGCCAGAAAAGGCGCAGCTTCCGAGAGAAGCTGTCGCTTTTTCAGCGGGGGAGAGGAATCAATGATCGGGCACCATAGCCCGATACATTGATTCCCTGGCTACCGAATCCGCGGCCGGGAGTGCGTGTGCACGCGCGTGATCAAAAACGGTAGCGCGCATGGTTCCTGGACGTAGAAACTGCGTCCAGGAACCAAAATAGGTTAAGTGAAAACAAACAGGCATGTGAGGCAGAATGTAAAGATATAAGTCACTAGATTAAAGGACCACTATCCCAAGAAAAATTGTAAAATGTAAAATACATGTAAACATATACAAATAAGAAGTAAGTTTCTCCCAGAGCTATAAATTACTTTTCTCCTATGTCGCAAGCAGTTGTGAGAATTCAACAGTCTTTTCACTGCCTATCAACTGCTCATGGAAAATGGCCCTTAGGGCTCATTTCCACAGGCAATTGGACCGTGTGCTCAGCAAGCAGTTGCCAGGCAGCAGTAAGCAGTTGTGAGAGTTTGAGAGGCTTTTCACTGCCTATCAAATGCTCATGGAAAAGGGGCCTTAAACTACCAATGCATGCTTATTTGAACTTAAAAGTCATCCTTAGGCAGTAAAATGCCTCTCAAACTCCCAGAACTGCTTGCTGCAGCCTGGTAACTGCTCACTGCTGCCTGGCAACTGCTTGCTGAGCACACAGTTCAACTGTCTGTGGAAAAGCGGAACTATAGATATAAAATAAACATTTTTTTCACTTACCTGGGGCTTCCCCAAGCCCCCAGCAGCTGTCCTGTCCAACGCCAAATCTCCACGAGTCTCAGTTCCCCCGCCGCTGCTCAGTCCCGTAGCTTGACTTGTAAGTCAAGGCAAACGCAGCCCTGCCAAGCGTATCCTTTCTTTGCGTTCCCCTCTGCAATAGCGGGGAATGCGAACAAACGATACGCATGGCCAGAGCCGTGCAGGCGCAGTGGCCCGGCGGCGAAACCGAAAGTAGCTGGCCGCAGGAGAACGGAGGCTCCTTGAGGAGCAGCACAGGACAGGACGGCTGCTGGGGGCTTGGGGAAGCCCCAGGTAAGTGAAACAACGTGTTCATTTTATATCTACAGTTCCGCTTTAACCTCTTGACGACCAGCTAACGCCGATTGGCGTAAACTGGTCGTCTGCGGGTTTCCATGGAAACGGCCTTTCCATGTCCGTTCACGGAGAGTGTTTCTGTGAACAGCCGGAGAGCCGCCGATTGCGGCTCGCCGGCAAAATGTAAACACGCGGGGAAGAAATCCCCGCTGTTTACATTATACGGCGCTGCTGCGCAGCAGCGGCGTAAGGCAGATCGGCGATACCCAGCCTCTGATTGGCCGGGGATCGCCGGCATATGATAGGCTGAAGCCTATCCTACAATGCGCAGGACGGATATCCGTCCTGCGCCGCTCAGAGGGGAAGGGAGAGGGAGGGAGCGCCGAAAACGCTGCGGAGGGGGGCTTTGAAGAGCCCCCCCCCCCCGCAAAGCGCAGCAAGCCGGCGGCGATCAGACCCCCCCCCCAGCAGGACATCCTAGTGGGGAAAACAGGGGGTAAGTCTGATCGCCCTGGCATAATCCTGATCTGTGCTGCGGGCTGGAGAGCCCACGCAGCACAGATCAGACAGAAAACCACTGGTCGTCAAGTGGTTAAGGGGTACCTTAACTAACAGGGATATGGATGTTTCCTTTTAAACAATACCAGTTGCCTGGCAGTCCTGCTGATCTCTTTGGCTGCAGCAGTGGCTGAATCACACACCTGAAACAAGCATGCAGCTAATCCAGTCCGACTTCAGTCAGAGCACCTGATCTGCATGCTTGTTGAGGGGCTGTGGCTAAAAGTATTAAAGGCCGAGGATCAGCAGGACAGCCAGGCAACTGGTATTTTAAAAGGAAAAGTCCATATCCTTCTCAGTTTAGGTTCCCTCTAAAAAGATTACACAGCAGGCTGATAAGCCGCACCATCATAGTCTTATGCCTGGTACACACCATGCAATTTCCTGTCAGACGGGTTGAAACGATTACTGAAATTTCCAATCATTTTCTGATCGATTTTCCAATCACTCCTATATAAAATCAATTAGAAAAATCAGAAAGCAGAGCGGAGTGCTAGAGGGCCGAACTAGCAAAGTTATACAAAATTTTTGCTGACTGCCGTCAGGTACACATTGGGCTCTATTCACAAAGGGCAGGTCGGTAAAAGAATGGTCTTCAGTAAAATACATTATTCGGTATCTTACACTTTTTCCCAAATTCACTAAAAAGTTTTCCCTCATGAGGAAGAAGTTTGGTAATTTACCGAACAAACATGCCACAATTCACTAATCCCTGCTCGGTAAGAGTTGATATAAGCGATTGACCAGCATGTAGCAGGTCAGCGGGCAGCTGTGTGTAGGACTCTCTTTTCCCTGCAGTGCAACCCTGATATCCCTTTAGATGTGCTGCAGCCACCAGGGGGAGCTCTTCTGTATGCTAAATACAAATTACTACATCTAAGGGGATGCAGAGATGCCAAATTTCCCGCCTCTGCTTTGCTACACTGAAAGTCCCACCCGATTACCCTTTGCAAATCAGCGTGAGAAGCTGTGTGGCTCTCCCTATTGGCTGCCTGGCTCTCCCCAAATGCTATCAAATCTATTCCACAGAGAGCATGGGGAAAGTAAGTTCTCGGCTGCTGTGAGCTAGAGAAAATTACCAAACAATTTTGGCCGGTAAACTTAATGCGTAAATCTTTGTGAATTGCAGTTTGACATTTCTTAAGGCAATTACCACACTAGTCGGTAATTTACCTCACTAATGAGTAATATTTTCTGTGCGGTGATGGGTTTAGTGAATTGGAATGTGATCGGTAAAAATCAGCTGTTTTCAGAATTAACGAATGCGGTAATGCTTTGTGAATAGAGCCTATTGCCTGTGACATTTTGTCACATTTCCACAGGAAATAAGCCATATACCATGTTCAGTTAGCACAATTGCAGCTGCTAATCCGTGGCTTCTGGCCCCTGCATACGGCACTACAGCTACAGCCTGCGGGCCATACAGGATTAATAACTGTAGAGAGCTTTGGGGGCCACCAGAAATGGCTCGGGGGCCGTATTTGGCCCCCAGCTGGACTTTGAACACGCCATCTGTAGTATGAGGGCCAACAGATTTTGAATACTATGAACAGATTGTGCAGGTAAGCTCTAAAGCCCCATACACATGCTCAACAGCGACATCGGTCTTTTATGCTTTCACAACTTTTGTTGTGAAACAAAGTTGAAACACCTGAAAAAAAAAGTATTTTGCTATTGTTCAAAGCGCTGATAAGACTGATAAGTCAATCCAACAGTTGGATTGACTTCTTATCAGCTCTTTGAACAAAAGCAAATTACTTTTTTTTCAGGTGTTTCAACTTGTTTCACAACAAAAGTTGTAAAAGCATTAAAGACCGCTGTCGCTGTTGAGCATGTGCATGGGGCTTAATACTGCATGGAGATGGTAAAATTGTTCAATCACTGGCCAATGAAAATTGGATGTGTGCACCAAGCTTAAAATTGACGCCGGCCGTCTGTTGGCTGCACACAGTTTATCCTCCTAGCTGGCATCATTTGAAAATGAATGAAATGAAAAACTATGGTCACAAGATCAGTCAGTCAATCAACAAAATGTTGTTATTTTATTACAGTTGAAATGTATTGCCACAGATTACGCGTCTGGTCAGAGGCATAAAGAGGTTTTTGCCACAACGTAGGCTTTAAGCTATAGAATGGACACTAGATATAACTATAGTGAAACTTTACTGTACACTTCCTTTAGTAGTGCCCAATCCTTCACTCACACTATTTTACTGTGTTGTGGGCCCAATCACAACATTGTGATTTTACCGCAATTAGCGCGGTAAAATTACTGCTCAAACTTCCGCGATTCAGTGCGACCGCGATCAGCACTTTAAGCACTGTACCGCGATCGCTCCAGAATTGTGGCAAAATGCTGCATGTAAAATGTTTTGCGATTGGCGCTAATCCGCAAATCGCCCGCGATCAACGCCAATCACGGCAGTGAGATCACTGCCATTTTCAATTACGCTAGAGCTTTGGTGATTAATTTTTTCCCAAAAAACCCTTTTCCACTAACATGATTCAATCTTTCGCCACACCTAAATCTGTGCATGCAGCATTTTTTCCAGTGTCTGCATTTTTTCTTATTCTATGAACTAATCGGGTAAATGCAAATGAAACCGCAATTGCTTGAAAAATCATACCAAAAATTCGGCGTAAAACAGAAACCTTAGGACTGCGTCACTCTGTTTGCTGTTACTGACATATCCTGCTCTCACCAGTCACTAGGTGGCACTGCAGAACAAATAGAGAATCCCCTTTCCTTCAATGAAAAGGCCATCCCTATATAGTACTTCTAGCATACAGTGGCTGAGAGGAGACAACAGGAGGTGTGGAAATGAGTTAGTCCACCAGTTACGCTGCACACACTACACCCCAGGGGGGGTGGTTGGTGTGTGTGTGTGTGTGTGTGTGTGTGTGTGTGTGTGTGTGTGTGTGTGTGTGTGTGTGTGTGTGTGTGTGTGTGTGTGTGTGTGTGTGTGTGTGTGTGTGTGTGTGTGTGTGTGTGTGTGTGTGTGTGTGTGTGTGTGTGTGTGTGTGTGTGTCTTCTTGTGGGCCCCTTAAAATCTTACTTACCTCTTCCATACTTCACCACAGGTCCCTAGATCATCCAAACCCCTCAAGAGCTAGGTCAATTGCTTAGGTTATGTGATATGGATTAACAATCCATAAAGGCAACCAGAGAGGTTTTCCTAGCCCTTTTTTATACTTACCTGGGGGCTTCCCTCGTCGTCCTCGGGTCCCCCGCTCTGCCGCAATAACTCCTGGTAATCCAGTCAATCGTGGCCTTCTGCGTATGTTCGGCCCCGCGCGCAACCCTTGTGGTGTCCCCGTCCCCTGGAGCGTTCTGCACCTGCGCAGCAGTACTGCGCAGGCGCATAATGCTCCGAGGGACGGGAGCACGGTGGAAGTGCGCGCGCAGCCAAGCCGCTCATGTGGAGAAGGCAATGACTGACCAGATTACCAGGCATTGTAGCGCCAGAACTGGGGACCAGAGGAGGACAGCAAGGGAGGCCATGGTGCTCATGGGGCTGGAGGAAGCCCTAGGTAAATATAAATAGTGGCCACTGTACCATCTCTGGTACACTTAAGTCTGGCAAAGAGAGAAGAAGAAGATCCTTGCCAGCACCAGGAAACAGGTAATTGTGATTCTATAGAATATTCTGTCTATTCTGCATGAGAGCACAAACCACATGTGATGATGGTTGAGAGGCAAACATTTGGCTTATGTTGCAGATATGTCGCGGTTACAGTAAAATCTACGAGACGCTTATCCATGGGAGTATATGGCACATTTAAAAAAAAAACAAAAACAAAAAAAACAAACAAAAAAAAACCACACTTTTTTACACTGTATATAAAAAGTGTACGCCACTGTAAATGCGCATGTGGTGCAGAATAGCACAGTATTGCCTGATGTTATTCCAGTGGATTTCAATGCATCAAGAAAGCACACAAGAGCCAATTACTGTATAGCCACTGATGCAGCATAGTTGGCAAACTGGTAAATCAAAAAAGGGAAAAGGCTGCAAATTCAGATTTCGGTTTTGAATACCAAACCTTATTCTAACGTCGCACTGCTAACACGTCAATGAGAACTTACCATTACAATATTAATGCATTGTTTACTATGCCATTATTTTGTGTGACAACAGACCGCATCAGTATGATAGTACCCTAAGCAGCAGTATGAGAGCATTCACTTTTACCACAAGGGTCAGTGATTGATGCTGCTTGGTCAGCATAACAAACAACCTATTGCTCAATCAGCACCACCTAGTGATGAGAGGGAGAACATCACAAGGCCTAGGATCCACTCAGGGCGATTTTGCAGCGCTTGCAGATCACTGGCGATCGGGAAATGCTGCCACATTTGAACCCTATGGGGTGGTTCTACTTGCAGCGTTGCGAACGAGAAGTTGCAGTAGCCAAATCGTGATGGCTCCAAGAATTGCAGTGAAATCTTGGTTTACTTCCACAATTCCACAAATAACGCGTGTTTTGCAAATTCCCGCAAAGTGCCCGTAGTGTGTCCCAGACCTTAGAGAGTACAGGGGCAGAAAAACTAAGCATTCATTTGTAAAGTATTGCATTTTATTTATTTTAAGTACTTCTATAGCGCCGACATATTTTGCAGCACAGTAGAGTATATTGTCTTGTCACTAACGGTCTCTTGGAGGGGCTCACTATCTAGTCTCTACCATAGTCATATGTCTATAGGTGTGTTGTGTAGTGCATGCATCATAGTCTAGGGCCAATTTAGAGGGAAGCCAATTAACTTATCTATGTTTTTGGGGTGTTGGAGGAAACCGGATAAGGTGAGAACATACAAACTCCTTGCAGATGTTGACCTGGCTGGGATTCGAGCCGGGGAGCACTAATCACTACGGCACCGTGCAGCCCCACATAGCACAGATAGATAATTGCACTAAAGAGGGCATACTGTAACGTGACAGAACAGAAAGTGTACAACCCAAATCCAGACCAAAAACTCTTCAAAACGCAGTGGCAGGATCTTCAAGGACACCGTGAGAGGCACATGGAGGCTGTCATATTTATTTTCTTTCATACAATACCAGTTGCCTGGCATCCTGCTGATCTTCCAAGCATCAGAAGTGTCTGATGGATAAAAGTATTAGAGGCAGGGGATCAGCAGGACAGCCAGGTAATTTGCATTGTTTAAAAATAAAAAATAAAAATGGTAGCCTCCATATCGCTCTTGCTTTAGTTTTCCTTTAAAGGACACACACAGCGAAAATAAACTAATGAAACAAACGATTGTATCTATCTTCCTTCTCCTAAAAATGACTTAAGAAATTCCAGTTTTATTTTATGTTTAATTCTACTTTTAAAGTTTTAACTGTAATTGTTTTTGCTCAATGACACATTCATTGAAGTATGCCAGACCTGAAATCTATGAACTATTGATCCTTTTTAGCGCTTTCCTGCTCTCAGAAGCCATTTTCTCCTAGGAAAGGGTTTTATAGTTGGAATTTCTCATCAGTGAGGGTCACACTGTAAGTCAGGACTAAGTCAGCCACTTAAATACCTGACATTTAACTCTTTCAGGCAGAGAAAGAAAAAAGTAACCCAGCATAGTTGTGTGCTTGGCACTATACATACCCATGTCTATCTCATGTCACTTCAGGTATCCTTTAAGGAAATCTTTTCCACAGGAGGTTGAACTGCTCACTTGTTGGGCAGTTCAGCTTGCTGGAAGCAGGCCACAATGCTGCTGGCCTAAAGCCAAATGGTAGCGTTTGTTAACACAATGCATCATGTTTGACACGCGGTAGCGTTACCTGGTGGCTAAAAAAATGTCTCATGTGTCTGAGGATGGCAACCGCCGAGATCAGATGCGACTTCATGTGGGGGCCGCCTATTCACTGCCTGTGCCGAGTACTAGCAATCTCCTGGTCGGTGAATGTGCGCAGCTGACAGGCAGTGAGATCACCGCCATCAGCGGATTGCTTCAGTTAATTGGACTTGGCAGTCACATCAGTCAGTGACTGCCAACTTCAATTAACCGGAGCAATGTTGTAGAAATGAGTAAGCCAAACTATCTTCATAATGTTAGATTGGCAATCATACCAATGACAAGCTACTGAATTATGAGGTGTACTACGTTTTTCACATATGACTTGATTAAATAATGACATGGTAGAATGAGTTGCGTCGTGTTTTGCAATTGTAGACTGAAATACTGATTAGTTAATTATGTTCTGATACATAAAACCTCACAAAGATTGTACTTTTACTTGACTGTAAATTGTACTTTCCTCCATGACCATAAATGAATAGTGCAAATATAAAAGGTTACTGATCAGAGCCCTATTTTAAAAGCAAACCTGAAGGGAGGAAACTCAATTCAGGTTTGATACTCACCTAAGTAGGGGGAAGGCTCTGGATAGCCTCGAGCAGGGATGTCCAACTCCAGTCTTTGAGGACCATCTCCATGCCAGATATGAGATCTACTTGATGAACCACACCTTTCCCGATTTTGTCCCATCAATTAATTTGAACTGTGTCAAAAATATGCGAGAACTTATGCTGGGTACACACTATGAGATTTTATGGTCGATTTACTGTCAGATCGATTATTTCCAACATGTTCGATTTGCTTTCAGATCGATTTCCGAGCATTTTCCGATCGAATTCCTATTAAAGGTAACAGAAATCGATCGGAAAGTGCTCGGAAATCGATCGGAAAGCAAATCGAACATGTTGGGAATAATCGATCTGACAGTAAATCGACCATAAAATCTCATAGTGTGTACCCAGCATAAGGCTCGAGCACTAATTCATGCCATAAAACCTTCCCGTTCCTCCATCCATCCCGTCACTCCTGCGCCATGACTGGTTAAAATGCTTTGTCCTGTTAGCTCTTAAAGAGAACCCGAGGTGTGTTTAAAGAATGTTATCTGCATACAGAGGCTGGATCTGCCTATACAGCCCAGCCTCTGTTGCTATCCCAAACCCCACTAAGGTCCCCCTGCACTCTGCAATCCCTCATAAATCACAGCCACGCTGTGAGGCTGTGTTTACATCTGTAGTGTCAGTCTCAGCTGCTCCCCCGCCTCCTGCATAGCTCCGGTCCCTGCCCCCGTCCCTTCCCTCCAATCAGCAGGGAGGGAAGGGATGCAGGCGGGGACTGGAGTTCTGCAGGAGGCGGGGAGAGCAGCAGACTGACACTATAGAGATTAACACAGCCAGCTCTGACAAGCTGTTTGTCAGCAGCGTGGCTGTGATTTATGAGGGATTGCAGAGTGCAGGGGGCTGGGCTGTATGGGCAGATCCAGCCTCTGTATGCAGATAATATTCTTCAAACCCACCTCGGGTTCTCTTTAAAGAGTGCACTCCTCGGGCGACTACTCGCGCCCAATTAGTTCTGGACATGAGTGCATCTGTGTGTCGCAGTGCAAATGCACTCGTCTTCACAACTACTTGGGGACATGAGTAGTTCCAAAGGCTGCCCAACAGCTATACGACCTAGCAGGTCAAACAACTTCAAGCGGGGACGGCACAAAAATGAAAGAATGAGTCAAGAAGGCTCTATGATATCCAGAGCCTTTCCTCTACTTTGATATGTATCAAACCTGAACAAGTTTCCTTGCATCAGGTACACCTTAAAAGACAACTGAAGTGAGAAATATATGGAGGCTGCCATATTTATCTCCTTTTATACAATAGTTGCCTGGCAGCATTCACACTCACACTTGGCGATTTTTTAGCGATCGCGTTTAGCGCTTCTATAGCACTGAAACACAATCGCCAGGAAATCACTTGAAAATGGTGCAGGCTACACATTTGGTGATTTGCATTAATCGCCGGTGATTAACGCAAATCACCCAAGTGAGAACGGGCCCATAGGGAATTATTGCACTAGCGCTTTAAGAAGCGCTAGCGCTTGAGCGTTTTGCCAAAATCGCCGGCAAAATGCTCTAGTGTGAATGGGCCCTAATGCCAGAAGCAAGCATGAAGCTCATCTTTTAGATCTGAGGGCCAGTGCACACCAAAATCCGCTAGCAGATCCGCAAACCGCTAGAGGTTTTTGAAGCAGATTTCAGAGCAATTCTAGGCATGTTTAGAGAGGTTTTCTAAACATGCCTAGCGTTTTTTGGTGCGTTTTTGTGTAGCAGATTTCATATATTGTTACAGTAAAGCTGTTATTGAACAGCTACTGTAACAAAAACGCCTGGAAAACCACTCTGATCTAGCGGTTTTCAGAGCGGTTTCTCACTTTCCTATACCTACCATTGAGGCAGAAACGCTTTAGAAAACTAAAAAAAAAATCCCCGAGTTTGCGTTTGTGGAAAAAACGAGCCGCTCTGGTGTGCACCATCCCATTGAAATACATTAGCCAAGCGTTTTTAAAAACGCTCCAGAACCGCTCTGGTGTGCACCAGCCCTGACACTTATGTCAGAAACACTTGATCTGCTGCATGCTTATTCAGGGTTTATGGCTAAAGGTATTAGGCCAAAACCCACTAGGAGCGATTTTCTGAGCCATTTGCGATTTGAAAACTCTTGCTAATGTAATGCTATGGGTGTGATCCCACTTGAGCAATGTGATTTTATAAAAATCCCCCATAGCATTGCATTAGCAAGAGCTTTTTCAAATCACTAGCGATAAGAAATCGCTCCTAGTGGGTTTCTGGCCTTAGAGGCAGAGGATCAGCAGGCTAGCCAGGCAAATGGTATTGCTTAAAAAAGGAAATAAATATGGCAGCCTCCATATCCCTTTTGCTTCAGTTGCCCTTTAAGAACACTTACATTTAACACAGCCTTTTAAAAGATAAAAAAAAAAGTGCAAAAAGAACATCTAAGTAGAAGTCTAAAAGGTTTTAAAAATGTTAAATTAAATGTATTAAAGCCCATCCAACAGCAGAGATAGTGCCAATGAGTTCAGAACTGCCCCACATGTCTTCCCTACCACAAAGTTCATTTTTTGTAGCGGATAAAGTATGTAGCACCCTCCACTTGCCAGCATCTGTCGGTTCTGAACAGTAACCAAGGCTCTTGACACATCCAGTCAGTGCATATACATGTGCATTGCCAAGTGTTAGTGGTTAGCAGTTCTGAATGCATCAGCAGTAGGCCTGCAATCTGCCTAATGCTGGGTTACACCATACAATTTTCTGTTAGATTCTTCTGTAATGCTGGGCATACATGGATGGATTGCCTTTCTCAATCGAGCCGCTGATGGCTCGATTAATCATTTCCGACGTGTCCGATACCCCGCCGGATCGATACTGCACTCGATTCCCGCAGGCGGACAATGGGACAAAAACGAGCGAAAGATGGGCGCCCACGGGGACGAGCCGGGATCGAGCCAACGGTGCATAATTGCATCCGTGTATGCCCAACACTAGATTTTTTCTGTTAGAATGCATAATTAGATTATTTTCTGTAGAGAACGGTCACTATCTCTGATGCATTATCTTCTGTTTATCTCCCGGCTCTCCTCTCTAATTATGCATTCTAACAGAAAATCTAATGCTGGGCATACACGGCCTCGATTATGCACCGGATCAAGCCACTGGCTCGATCCTGGCGCATCCCCGCCTGCGCCTCTGTCGATCCCCACTTGTCCCCGCGGATTGAGCGGGGAATCTATCCGGCGGGTCATCGGACCTGTCGGATATTATCAATCCAGCCATCAGCGGCTCTATTGATAAGGAGAAAACGCTCCGTGTATGCCCAGCATTACAGAAAAATCTAACAGAAAATTGTATGGTGTAATCCCAGCATTAGTTTAATTTACTCAGGATTTGGAGTTGTGCTGACATCAGTCACACGTCTCTCCCACTAAGCAGGCGGACCTCAAATTTACATAAAAGCAGCCTCCCAGAAATTTAGTGTACATTAAGCCTGATTAGTACTTTATGCTGGGAATACGCAATTTTTTTTTGCATTTTTTTAGTCGATTAAATGTTCAATCGATGTTTGATTAGTTTTTCTTGCTCGATTCTCTTATCAATTTCCATTCACTTCTTAAAAAAAAAAACAAAAAAAAAACCGCATCGTGTATTCCCAGCATTAAGGTCCATACACACGCCGGACTGGAGGCAACGACGGGTCCGTCGTCACCTCCCGCTGGGTGGGCGTTCCAACGACAGCCCAGCGGGAGGTGACGACGGACCCGTCGTTGCCTCCAGTCCGGCGTGTGTACGGACCTTAAGTCTGCCAGAAAGAAAGATAATGGTGAGCCAAAACTAACCAGCAAGCCTCCCCTAACCCAGAAAGGCAGTAGTTACAGATTAATTACCAGATGCTAGCTAACTGATCAGCAGCTGCTGGCTTTGGGTTAGTTGACTAATTAGTCAGTGGCGGTGTGTGGGTTAGGCATTTTTTTTTCTCATCAACAAAGCACACACTTCACAAAATGTCAGCTCTGGCCCTTAAATGAAGGGACCACAGCAGCAGCCAGTAAGTTTCTGCAGTAATGCACTGTGGAATGGGGGAGGAAATCAGAGCTCCATACTCAAAGCAAAGTTCAAATTCTAGGAAGCAGGTGCAGAGTTTGAAAAGGAAGTTGTTTGTATGTAACCGATCTAACGGAAGCTATGCTGGCTTTAGAAAGTATATGCTTTCGAAATATACTCTATGTAATGTGAATATTCATCTAAAGTAAACCAAATAAGTATCCAAGGAAAGAGACACATGGCAAAGCTGCATAATGCGGCCTTTCCAGCTGCTGTTAAAAAGTGCTTTAGGCAAAAATGACAGAGCCTGTCATGACCGATATGGGCGACATGCAGGTTTGCATGGCCAGAGCCTTTGCGGCCAGTTTGGAAGGAAATAAAAGCGCCCGGGTCCGAGGGAAAGCAGAGCAATCGCCTGCCTGAAAGGATGACGCCAGAAAAGTAAGTATTTAACATATGCAACCCCCCAATCTTCCATCATTTTGACAGAGCTTGTCATGAAATGTTGTTTTACCACAGGTGCCAATTGCAATGCAGCCCTTACCACACATGGCAGCTGCTTGGACTATGCATTGGTGCTAAGGTGAAAAAGCTAAAGGGAAAATGAAATAGCCCAGCGTGGGAGTTATGCCAATAAGTGGGCTCTGTATGGCTGTCCTCTAGAGCAGGGGTCCCCAACCTTTTCCGGCCCGGGGACCACTTTCTGATCAAATTTTTCTCCGGGGACTGGGGGGGGGGGGGGGGGGGGTTTAGTACAGGTAGGTAGTGCCCCAGTATAGCTAGTATATAGTGCCCCAGTATAACGCCCCAGTATGGCTAGTATAGTGGCCAGTATGGGTAGTATAGTGGCCAGAATAGCCTCCCAGTATGGGTAGGTAGTGCCCCAGTATGGGTAGGTAGTGCCCCAGTATGGGTAGTATAGTGCCCTAGTATAGCTAGTATAGTGCCCAGTATAGTGCCCAGTATGGGTAGGTAGTGGCCAGTATAGCTAGTATAGTGGCCAGTATAGATAGGTAGTGCCCCAGTATAGCTAGTATAGTGGCCAGTATAGCTAGTATAGTGGCCAGTATGGGTAGGTAGTGCCCCAGTATAGCTAGTATAGTGCCCAGTATAGCTAGTATATAGTGCCCCAGAATAGCGCCCCAGTATAGCTAGTGTAACGCCCAGTATAGCTAGTATAGCTCCCAGTATAGCTAGTATAGCGCCCAGTATAGCTAGTATAGTGCCCAGTATAGCGCCCAGTATGGGTAGGTACTGCCCCAGTATAGCTAGTATAGTGACCAGTATAGCGCTCCAGTATAGCTAGTATAGTGCACCAGTATAGCAAGTATAGTGCCCAGTATGGGTAGGCAGTGCCCCAGTATAGCTAGTATACTGCCCCGGTATAGCTAGTATAGTGCCCCGGTATAGTGCCCAGTATGGGTAGTATAGTGGCCAGTATGGCTAGTATTGTGGCCAGAATAGGTAGTATAGTGCCCAGTGTATAGCTAGTATAGTGCCCAGTATATAGCCAGTATAGTGCCCAGTAATATAGCTAGTATAGTGCCTAGTATATAGTGCCCAGTATAGTTCCCCTCCCCCCCCCCACGACCGCCGCTGCTGTTACCTTAGCCGGCGGCCGCTTTCTCTCTTATATTCCCCTCTCTCCTGCGGCGTGTGATTCCCAGCAGCGTGCCCCACGGCTGCTGTGAGGATGAGGAGGAAGCAGGAGAGAGCGGTTCCTATAGTAACGGCGATACACATCGCCGCTACAGGAAGCCGCTCTCTCTCCTGCTTCATCATCAATATCATCATGAATCACACGCCGGCAGGAGAGAGGGGAATATAAGAGAGAAAGCAGCCGCCGGCTAAGGTAACAGCAGTGGCGGCCGCGGGAGGTGACCCGCGGGGGGCAGGAGGACAATCCCGCGGCTCAACTGCAAACGTCCCATGGACCAGCAGTGGGCTGCGGACCACAGGTTGGGGACCTGCGCTTTAGAGCATTAACTCTGAGGTATGTTTGCTTAAAAGAACACCATCGAATCGAAAAATTGTGAAATGTAAAATACATGTACATGCATACATAGAAGAGTTACATTAATCCCAGAGTAAAATGCACATTTTTCCCCTGTGCAGCTGTCATTTACAGGAAGTGTTATTAATCTGACAGCCCAGACAGGTTTTGGACTAGTCCAACTCCTTAAAGGAACACTAGAAAAAAAAAAAAAGTTTTACTCACCTGGGACTACACTTACTATCCAGAAACTTCCCACTAACTATGTATCTAATTTTTCTTTGTTTTCCAACAGTACAGGTTTGCCTTAACCTCCTTAGCGGTATGGACGGCTTAGCTTGCTGAGAGCACCGCTCAGGCCCCACTGGGCCAATTTGCATAATTTTTTTTCAAAAACGCGCAGCAAGCGCTTTGTTTGCTGCGTGTTAGGGATGATCGCCGCCGCTGACCCGCCGCTACCCGACGTGTAACAGGGCCAATTTGCATAATTTGTTTGTTTTTTTAAACGCGCAGAAACCGCTCGCCGCTGATACCCGACGTGTAACGTTTTAAAATCATGTAGCTAGGGCTAGGCTAGCTACATGATTTAAAAATAAATAAATAAATACAAAAAATAAAAATAAAAAATACTGCTGCGCAGCCTCCCTGGCGATCTTAATAGAACGCCAGGGAGGTTAAAGGGACACTTAAGCCATATAAATAAAAAAATTGTGGGGCTTCACCTGGGGCAGCCACCCTGTGCCCTCCAAGCCTCGACCGGATCCTCCTGTCCCCCGCCGGCAGCTACTTTCACTTTCGGCGACAGACCTGGCCACGCGTTTTTACACGTTCCTGTCTGCAATAGCGCCCTCTACACGGCTATTGCGGACAGGAACGTGAAGAAGCAGACGCGTGGCCAGGCCTGTCGCCGAGAGTAGCTGTCGGTGGGGGTATGGAGAATTCAACAGAGACTGCGAGGGCACAGGGTGGCTGCAAGGGGCTGGTAGAAGCCCCAGGTGAGTAAAAAATGTTTTATTTTTTTTAATGGCTTAAGTGTCCCTTTAATGCAAACCTGTACTGTTAGAAAACAAAAGAAAAATTAGATACTTACATAGTTAGAGAGAAGCCTCTGGATAATAAGTGTAGTCTACTTAATTCTCCTCTCCTGCATCCTGTTTGCGCACTGTGATCAATGGAATTCTCTGTCCTACATTTTTAAAATGGCGAAGATCCTGTAACTGTTTCCGGGTCAGCACACTGTTAAACTGTAACATCGCCCACTTGAGCCATAGGGAAACATGGACATTACCTTGCACATCAGTTGTCCTTTCAGCTGTAACTGACAGCAACTGATATATTTCAGTTCTGACAAAATCTTGGCAGAACTGGAAGGGATCGTTGTTAAAAGAAAATGGTGAGCTTCTGAGAGGAACTGCCAGCAAGGTAAGTATGTTATATTCATTTGCAGGTACATGTGTTTACTTTAAATAATTTTAGTCAGTTTGGTTCCCTTTACAAGTGTATTTTACTCAGATGTTCATCTTACATGCATGAGCACATATGGATTTTACACTTTAATATTTTTGCAATGGTGGTCCTATATGCTTATCATACATTTCTTTATACCAGAAAAGGTCAAAGTTCACTCACAAAATGTACTTGGTTCCAATGTAAGGTCAAATAATAAATGCAACAGCCAAGAAACATTTTAATATATACAAACCATGTTTGCAGTGTGATTGTCCATGAAATCTTCTTGCACTTGTCCTTGTTGAAGCTGAGTAACAGATGCTGACACCTCGGTCATTCGGTCACAGTATGCAAATTTCTTGTTTAAATATTTAAATCTGTGAGGTATAGGACAAGACAATTTCAAAAGACAAAAAACAAACAAAAAAAACAAAAAAAACTTGATCACATTTATCAATTATGCTGATTGCTGTACACTGCTTGACATTAGCCCCCTCTAACTGCTTTTGGGTGGGTTTCCTGTTCAACAACAAAACATTTGTAAAGCACTTTTCTCCCATAGGACGCAAAGCACATAAGCTTGTCTCACACCAGAACAAGGGAAGTTAAGTGATCATAAAATGCCAGACTAAACAGGTGGCTTTTCAGGTTTGATTTTAAGGTAGGAGCTGTCTTGACCAAGTTTGGCAGGGCATTCCAGAGGGTAGGGGCAGCATGACATGAAGCTTCAAAGGTTTTTAGTTGGACACATTATTGGATCCTTTTGATTTGAGGTTGTGGGAGGCACAGTTGCAATAAATACTTTAGGTATGTGGGTCCTAGGTAGGAATTTGAATGTTAGCATGCAAATTTTGAAAAGGGTTCGCCATTTTATGGGTAGCCAGTGTAGTGAGCAAAGGATCGGTGGTATGTGGCCATGGCGGGTTGGCTTGTTAACAGTCTTGCGGCAGCATTCTGTAGTAACTGCAGGCGGCGTAGGTCTTTATTTGCAAGGCCTGCATAGAGGGCATTGCAATAGTCCAGCTGTGATATGATGTGAACTAGGGTTGGAAGAGGTGAATGAGGTGCTTCATTTTGTAATATTCCTTAGGTGAAAAAAGGGATGCTTCACAACAGCTGAAATTTGATTAGTTAGAAGTACATAGTTATAAGAACTGTTCAAGCACATCAACATCTATTCATAGTTTTTGTGATGAAATTAGCTTAGATATAGGGGGGGAAAAAAACATTTTTCTTGGGCCTCATTCACACTATACACGCTGCTGTGTGCATTTTGGCAACGCATACAGTGTGCAATAAGCAACAACATCAGAAGTGCATAGACTGCACCATCCAACGTTCTCGCGATTGCACAGCGATAACGCACTGCTGCATGCATTTTTGGCAAAATGCGGAGCAGACTCCCAGACGTTGTGCGGCTGCTATACACACGCTGTTTTCACTCACAATTCTCAGCCGAGGTGCTCTTTATCGTGCGCCACAGCTGAATTCTAACTAGCGTGTGAACGGAGTTTTGCCTTGGGTCAGGTATACTTTAAATAATCTTGTACCTGCTCCAACTAACTTATCTGAGTGAACCTTGGACTTCCGATCCAGGTCACCAGGTCAGATTTCTAAGATATGCGAGAGGTTTTATCTGATTACAAATAATTTAAACCTTTTATTGACATTGATTTGTTATCGCAAACATGCTGCTTGCACCCTTATGACATTCAATTGTATGCAATACATGTTAATGACATTGATTTATTTTGGCAAAGGAATCTCTATGTCTCCTTGTAATGTCCAAATGCATTAAACTCATGCTGTTTAAAGACTATATTCAGGGTTTACAGTCTGAAAAAAATGACTATACACTGCAAACTCACTTTTTGAATCTTAACATTGGCCAATAAATGGCATCATCCTATTTCAAAACTTTTCACCTGAACATGTTAGAAATAGTAGGCTAAATTATGCCCGGTTTTGTATCCTGTAGATGTTGATCAAAAATTCACAGTGTGATAACAGCACCTCCTCCAAAGTCCAGACTGCTAGGCTAGTTCTTGCACAATTATTGTGACACAACACTCCCATAAACCACTGCTGCCTCATTATACTCCGTCTCTGTAACCTCTCCTGGCACTAGAGAACAGGTCAAGATCACACAACTGTGTCTTATTCAACCTGCTATTTATAACACGGGGTGAGGGTTCTGACGGGTTTTTTTTATTTTTATTAAAAAGTGACCTTGAACAGACCTAAAAAAAAAAATAAAAAAAAAAATGCAATACTGTAGTTACCTGAGGCTTCCTCCAGCCCATGAAGTCCCTCTGTGCCCTCTGGGTCCCCTCCGTACTCCCGTAGGCAGCTCTGTTACCTGTGCGTCTTGGCCAGTAATCGTGCACAACTGAGCATGACCTGCTCGATCACGCGCCCTTCGCCATGAGCATTTTGTGCATGTGTGGTTCATGAAAGAATGAACCACGCATGCGCAGAATGCTCACGGCAATGGGCACGTGATTGAGCCAGGCACACAGACGGGCCGCGCATGCTCAGTTGTGCACGACTTCCCGCCCAAGTTACACAGCTAACTGAGCCACCAGTGGGAGATTGGCGGGAACCCAGAGGGACCTCATGGGCTACGGGGGGGCTGTAAGAAGCACCAGGTAAGTTCAGAATTGCATATTTTAGGTCTGTTAAGGGTCACTTTAAATCCTGGAGATCATCTGTATCAATAACAGTAGAAATAAATCAGTAAAATGGCAGCACTAGTCGCATTAGTGTAATGTCCCAGGTTATTAGTTGGAGCTATTGTAAGGATAACATTAATTGGTCCAAAAACAGAAGCAGCAGGATGGATGCCTTAGTTACTTGCTGTGTATAACAAGATACTGTGTATTCTGTAACCTGCTCTAAGTGACTGCAGTTCCGCTTACTGTAAAACATGCTTTGAGCCCAACTGTTGCCCTCATTTTTGAGTGCCTCAACATGCTTTCTGAGCTAGTGTTTTGCTTAAATATACTCTGCCTTAGTCTCCCTGCATACTGCAAAGCCGATTTGCGATTTTCAAAATGCAATTCAGATTTTCCCTGAATGCTAGGATCTGGGGGGAGGCGGGAGGATAAAGTCTCAATACATAGACAAGATGAGGTAAAAAGACAGTGGGAACCTATCATTATGGAGGGTGGAGAGGGGGGTGGGGACAGTGTAAAGATTAAGGAGGTTGGTAAAAATTCAAGTAGCCAATTTCATGTAAACAAAATTGGTAAATGTGGTGGTAAAAATATAAAGTGCATGGTAACCAATGCTCGGAGCCTTGCAAATAAAATAGACGAACTAGAGTTCATTCTGAATGACAAAGGCTATGACATTGTGGGAATAACCGAGACATGGATGGATGAAAGCCATGACTGGATAGCTAATTTAAAAGGATACAATGTGTTTAGGAGGGATAGAACAGGGAAAAAAGGTGGAGGGGTTTGTCTCATTGTTAAGAATTCTCTTACAGCTGTCCTCAACGATGAGATGGAGGAAGATTGCGAAGATGTGGAGTCCGTTTGGGTAAATATTCATGGTGGAAATAAAAGTTGCCAATTGCTTATTGGGGTATGCTACAGGCCACCTCTTATTAATGAAGCTGCAGAACTGCGATTACTACAGCAGATCGAAAAAGCTGCAGGTAAAAATGAGGTCATAATTATGGGCGACTTCAACTTTCCAGACATTGACTGGAGTATTGAGGCTACCCATTCTGGTAAAAGCAGCAGATTTCTGGCAGCACTACAGGACAATTACTTGACTCAAATGGTAACTGAACCAACTAGGGGGAATGCGTTACTGGATCTGATCATTTCTAATAGACCAGATAATGTATCAAATGTGCAGGTTCAAGAACATTTGGGAAATAGTGATCACAACATGATAACGTTTGAGCTGGTGACTGATAGGCCACGGGGCAGCGGGACCACTAAAACTATGAACTTTAGAAAAGCAAAGTTCACTCAAATTAGGCAGGCACTAAGTTTGGTGAACTGGGATAATGTACTACAAGGGGAAGACACTGAAGGGAAATGGCAAGCTTTTAAACTTATACTCAATCAATACTGTAGTATGTATATCCCATATGGAAACAAAATGTCTAGGAATAAAAAAAGGCCTCTATGGATGAATAGAAAGGTTAAAGATAAAATGAAGAGGAAAAAGAATGCCTATAAGGTCTTAAAACAGGAGGGGACAGAGGCTGCACTAAGCAATTATAAGGAGTGCAATAAAAATTGTAAAAAAGAAATTAGGCAGGCAAAGATTGAAGCTGAAAAACAAATCGCTAAGGATATCAAATCTAACCCAAAAAAGTTTTACAAGTACATTAACTCTAAAAAAAGAAAGGTTGACTGTATAGGACTCCTAAAGGATGAGGATGGGAACTCAATGGTGGATGACCAAGGTAAGGCAGAGTTATTAAATGCTTTCTTTGCTTCTGTCTTCACAAAAGAAACAGCACTGTTGCAAACTACAGAGGCGGAAGAGTCTCAATCTTCTAACTGTAATATTAAATACTTAACGCAGGAACAAGTGAAGGCAAGACTAAAATTAAAAATAGACAAGGCACCTGGCCCGGATGGCATGCATCCTCGGGTCCTAAGGGAATTAAGTTCAGTTATAGATAAACCCCTTTATCTTATCTTTTGTGACTCTCTTGCAACTGGCAGAGTCCCAGTGGATTGGCGTACAGCCCACGTTTTCCCATTATTTAAGAAGGGCAAAAAATCTGATCCAGGAAATTATAGACCTGTAAGTTTAACATCAGTTGTATGCAAACTATTTGAGGGGTTACTAAGAGATACTATACATGACTTCATAGTAGAAAATAATCTTATTTCTCAGCATCAACATGGGTTTACTAAAGACAGGTCCTGTTTGACTAACATGCTCAGCTTTTATGAGGTAGTGAATGCTAATATGGATATTGGGAATGCTGTAGATGTGATATACTTGGACTTTGCAAAGGCCTTCGACACTGTTCCCCACAAAAGTCTGGTGCAAAAGTTGAGGATGCAAGGACTGGGGAAGAGTCTGTGTTCATGGATAGGGAACTGGCTAATGGACAGAAAGCAAAGAGTTGTGGTCAATGGATCATACTCAAAATGGGAGACTGTTAGCAGTGGGGTCCCACAGGGGTCTGTTCTGGGTCCAGTGCTCTTCAATTTATTTATTAATGACCTAGTAGATGCAGTAGTGAGCAATGTTGCTATTTTTGCAGATGATACAAAATTGTGCAGAATCATTAACTCTCAGGAAGATAGTGTCATATTGCAACAGGATCTGGATAGGATGGCTATATGGGCACATACATGGCAGATGAAATTCAATGTTGACAAATGTAATGCATTTTGGACGTACTAATGGTCTAGCACCATACAAAATAAATGGGATACAGTTGGGGACATCAAACTTGGAGAAGGACTTAGGAGTACTCATTGACAACAAGTTAAATAATCGTACTCAATGCCAAGCAGCTGCAGCTAAAGCTAACAAAATTTTGGGATGCATTAAAAGGGAAATAAAAACTCGAGATGCTAGCATAATATTGCCCCTGTTTAACTCTCTAGTAAAACCACATCTGGAATATAGAATTCAGTTCTGGGCACCACATTACAAAAAAGATATTGCAGTTTTAGAGCAGGAGCAGAGACGAGCAACAAAATTGATGCGTGGGATGGAAGGTCTCACTTATCGAGAAAGGTTAGATAAACTGGGTTTATTTAGTCTAGAGAAAAGACGCCTTAGAGGGGATCTAATTAACATGTATAAATACATCAGAGGGCAATATAATACCTTGGCGGATGAGCTTTTTGTCCCTAGGCCTTCTCAAAGGACTAGAGGACATGATCTGCGCATGGAGGAAAAACGTTTTAGCCATTTATTTAGGAAAGGGTTCTTTACAGTAAGAGTGATTAAGATGTGGAATGCATTGCCACAGGAAGTCGTTATGGCAAACTCTATACCTGCATTTAAAGGGGGCTTAGATGCTTTCCTTGAGTTGAAAGACATCCATGGCTACAATTACTAGGTAATGCCTAATGATGTTGATCCAGGGATTTTATCTGATTGCCATCTGGAGTCGGGAAGGAATTTTTCCCTTTAGGGGCTAATTGGACCATGTCTTGTAAGGGTTTTTTCGCCTTCCTCTGGATCAACAGGGATATGTGAGGGAGCAGGCTGGTGTTGTACTTTATACTGGTTGAACTCGATGGACGTATGTCTTTTTTCAACCAAAATAACTATGTAACTATGTAACTATCAACAGGAAAAAACGCAGCATGCAGTAACGAAATCGGAATCTGATGTAAAAAAAACAATTAAAAATCGGAAACGCATGCAGTCTTAAAGTACACATGCTGGATTAAAAGTTAGCCGAGGTAGCCGTTAACCTCCCTAGCGTTATTGACAGTTATAGACGTCAATACAAAACATGCTGTGAACAGTACTGACGTGCATCCACGTCAATACTCTCCTGCATTGTATACTAGACCCTTGCTTGACACATTTTGGCAAGTTACAGGAAAAAAAAATATGAAAATTAATTGGATCTCTTTTTGCACAGAAATTCTGGGAAATTGAACCCCCAGAATTTCTGGGAGGTTAAGGCCAGTGTCAGTCAATCTAGCGTGTGTACAGAATCCACGCCAGATCTTCACTTAAGTCCAGCCCACTCCAGTATGCATTGTTCTCTTCACACCACGCACCTGGCTCTGTGCCACACATAGTTCCTCCTCTCCCTCCATAGCAACAGACATGTCGCTAACTTTGGATAGCGACACATCTGTACGGCGCTCAGCCTTAGGCTGCTCCGGTACCTGCAGGTGACAGTGCTCATATGTGTGTAGAAGGATTTATGCATGGGGCAGGAGAGCAGAAGTAGAAAAGTCTGCGAACTTTCAAACAAACAATCTAATAGATATACAGAGTAACACAAAAGACCAAGTTGTCATAAAGAGTACCAATAAAACCCTGTTGTACTTACAAATTGACACAGCAGAACTTTATGGCCACCTACATGAATCTTCACTCAGCTCCTCACTCTGAGCTACACGTCATTGTAATAAATCAGGAAATCAGAGTGACGCACATACAAATCTCTGGAACAAAATAAGGAAGAATCCTATTTTCATATAAGTAATACACTGCAGGAGGCATTAAAGGTCATAGCATCAGTTTGATTATTAATAAATAACTGGCCATACTCCTATCTCATGTTCTAATGAACAGAAGAGGAAAACACATTGATCTCACTTTTGCTCCATACACAAGTTTAGACTTGCTTGGCATAGCTTTCAAATACAGCGATAATTTCATAAACACATCAGTGTTTCTCAAACTACAGCCCATCCCAAAGGAAAGTGTGTAGATCTATCAGGTTTACAATCACCTGGATTACTGGCATGCCAGGGTAATGATGTGATAAGTTAACCACATTCAAAACACGAGAGACGAGCCAACTCTCCTAGTCCAACACCGTGGATTAGGACAAGCCAGTGTTCTGTGTACCAAGAATAAAGTAGAAATAATCTACCATGTCTCTGGTATCCTCTGTTTCCAAAAGATTGGGTACATATGTATTTCTTAACTGGGGAAAAAAAAAATGTGAGCAGACTCCAAGGAAACTAAATTCTCCTCACAAAAATCTCTTAAATAGTCTTGTCTCCGCTTTGCTTTAAAATGCATAAAGCAAATGTTTACTTCCGTGATTCATATCTAAAATCACTGCAAACTCAGTCTGAAGTATCGAATCCACAACTCTTAATCTGGGAATACACCATGCAATTTCCCATCAGATAGACGGGTCAATAATTGTACAGCTGTACTCTAAAAAGCCTCCTGTTACACTCTTAAGGGGCCCATACACTTAACGATTTCCCCACCGATATACAGCAGATTCGATCACTGTGATCGATTATGCTGTGAAATCATTGCGCAAACGGTGACCGAACGATCGATTTCCGTCCAAAATCGATCATTCCCGTCGATCCGTCCATGCGGAAGATTTCGCTCGATCATCGGCGGGTCGGGAGTGTGTCGATAGCGGCAATACAAAACCTGATCCGGCCGGCGCGTATCCCTGCTGTCACCACTGCTCTTTTTCCACTGGGCTCCGGCAGGCTTCACTTCTTCCTGTCCTGATAAACTTCCCCGGACAGGAAGTACAGTGAAGCTGCAGCTCTGGAGCCCAGGAGCGGAGAAGAAGACAGCAGAGACCGGGGGACTCGCGCAGGCCGGATCAGGTAATGCATGGGGGGGGGGGGGGGGGGGCAGCGGCAGCTTCACAGATAGTTAATCGATTTCATGCTGAAATTGATTCACAATCTGTTTGCAGTAAAGGCAGCCATACGATCCCTCTCTGATCAGATTCGATCAGAGAGGGATCTATCTGTTTGATCTGATGGCAAATCAACCAATGTATGGCTACCTTTATGCAAGCCTAGCTGTATTGCAGAATTGTCCTAGTCATTTTGCTGCAGAGCTGTTGGAAAGATAACCGATATTGCAAAATCATGATTTAATTACTGTATAACTTGCATAATGGATTATGAAAAAAGTTTTAAAGATTGTAAGCTGCTTATGTGCAAATTCAGATGAACAGTCTTCAAGCCTGGTACACGATGCAATTTTCCATCATTACATTTCTAATTACATTTATACAATATCGATCAGAAGAAAAAAAAATTGGAAATCAGATCAAACCTGTTGGAAACAGTCGATTTGACCGTCAATCTGATGGAAAATTGCATCGTGTGTATCAGGCAAAAGGCCCAATCCACACTGTATGAAAAAAAAATAAACAATCCGTGTGAAAACAGGAAGCTTTTGATCTGTCCGTCACTCAAGAACTACCTCAGCCTCCCCAAACTTGCGATCCGTTGGGAGGAACGTGCCAAACAGATCCGCTCTAACCGAGTAATATGACGGATCCATTGGTTAACATTGGATACGTTCTCATCTGTTCCGGTACGGTCCGCTAAATGGATCGTTTTGCCTGCCAATGTGAACCAGGCCTAATGCTGGCCATGTTCTATTTGCCCTAAGGTGGACAAACATTACATGATGGCCACCAAACCAACCATTTGATAAATCCCTCTCTGGCAGGCCCTGACAGGAAGTCGTGGGCTTTCTGCGCCTGTGCAGACCTGGCCACGTGCATACTTCTTCATGTTCCCATCCTTAATAGCATTCTGCACAGGCGCAGGACGCTATTGCAGATGGGAACACAAAGAAAAATACACATGGCCAGGCCTGTCCACGAAAACGAAACTAGCTGGTGGCGGGGGACCGGAGGCTCCGTGAGTGACTGCAAGGGCACAGGATGGCTGGAGGGGGTTGGTAGAAGCCCCAGGAAAGTAAAACTGATTTTTTATTCCTGGCTTAAATGTCCCTTTAAGTTCCATTTAATTTTCAGTATTCCTAGAGACTTTCAGTGTGTAGAAGAAAAAGAACAAAGTGAGTTTGGGCCACAGGTTGGGTTGCAGGGCGAATGCAATTATTTAACCCACGAAAATGATGCACCAATGAAGCAAGAGATTAAGTGCTCATGGGAGAGCACGGGGTCATGTCACAAACGTATAAGCATAACATGACAGTTTGACTGCCAGGGTCAGGTAGTGATAGCTAAAACACTATCTGGTGGGTCCTAGCTGCTACAGCTACGAGGCTACCCGGTGGGGCCAGGCGGCGACAGCTGCGAGGCTACCCGGTGGGGCCAGGCGGCGACAGCTGCGAGGCTACCCGGTGGGGCCAGGCGGCGACAGCTGCGAGGCTACCCGGTGGGGCCAGGCGGCGGCAGCTACCAGGCTACCTGATGTAGCTATTTACATACTTTCAACAACGATCGCCCATAGGGAATCGAGACATGGTCCACAGGATGACAACTCTGAGAACTAGTGCATAAGCATCCTTCAGCATCAGAGAAAGGGGGTGGCAAACAATGTCAGATGAAGCAAGACTAGCAGAGGCAGGCTGTATCAGATACAAGACTGGCAGGGGCAGATTTTTACACAGCACAAGGGAGGGTTGGGAGGGGCAGAATCAAATACATAACTGGCAAGGCCAGTAGTCAAAGTAGGCATCTCCCCGTGCTGATGAAGGCTCAGTGACCGGAAAAGAGGAGCCGGCTGCAAGAAGCGCAGTTTCCGGTGATGGGAGTCTTGTCAGACAATAGACCGCATGACTGTCGAAAGCACGCGACTCTATGTGCACTTCCGGTCTCCCCAGTACACAGAGCAAGCAGCGACTCACCGGCGTATCTTGTACCGCGACACCGGCTGCCAAGCCCTCCAACACCTCACAAACCTGCAGCCACAATTCTCCGTACAAGCGCCGATCTCCTCCCAGACAAAACACTTCCGAGTCAAGCCCCGCCCACCGAGGCGTCATTCTGCAGAGCCCACACACAATGGGTGGGAAAGAGGAGAAGCTGGGGTGGTGTGCAGATTCAGAATACTAGGCAGGCAGGCAGGCCCTGAACGTGTTCTATTTATTCTAATTATGTTATCTTATTACTTATCATACAGGTTCCTTTTTTGTATCACTTCTCCACCCACAGTTCCAACCACAGTTGTAGGCTAAAAGGCAATAATTTATGTACAGTAGAGATGCTAAATCGCAGGGGCGTAGTTAGAGACTATGGGGCCCTATTAACGTAGCTTCCAACTGTCCCTTTTGGAGGGACAGTCCCTCTTTCCTCCTCATTTGTCTCTCTTTCTATGTAAATATATATATTTCTCTACTAAAAAATGTGTTTGACTCTAAACTTTATTCCCAACCTTTAAAGGAAACCTGAACTGAAAATTAAAAGTCAAAATAAGCATACACAAGTCATACTTGCCTTCCATGTAAACTACTCCTCAGTGTCTTTCTCCTGTCCCGTGTCCTGTTTGTTCACTATGATCAAGGGAATTTTCCGTCCTCCATTTTGAAAATGGCCATTACCCCATAACAGCTTTCTGGTCAGCACACAGTTAAACTGTAACATCGCCCACTTGAGCCATAGGGAAACATGGCCGTTACAGTCCACATCAGTTGTCCACTCAGCTATAACTGCCAGCAACTGATATTTTACGGACAGCAACTGATATATTTCACATCTGACAAAATATTGTCAGAACTGGAATGGATTATTGTCAGAAGAAAATGGTGAGCTTCTGAGAGGAAATGATGGCAAGGTAACTATGTAATGTTCATTTGAAGTTACCTCATGTGTTTATTTTAAATATTTTTACTCAGTACAGGTTCTCTTTAAGGACCAGGCACTTTTTTTCCATTCAGACCACTGCAGCTTTCACGGTTTATTGCTCGGTTATACAACCTACCATCTAAATGAATTTTACCTCCTTTTCTTGTCACTAATACAGCTTTCTTTCGGTGCTATTTGATTGCTGCTGCGAGTTTTACTTTTTATTATATTCATCAAAAAATACATGAATTTTGTCAAAAAAATGATTTTTTTTTACTTTCTGTGCTGACATTTTTCAAATAAAGTAAAATTTCTGTATACATTTTTGTCCTAATTTATTGTGCTACATGTCTTTGATAAAAAAAAAAATTCAGTGTATATTTATTGGTTTGGGTAAAAGTTATAGCATTTACAAACTATAGTGCAAAAAGTGAATTTTCCCATTTTGAAGCATCTCCGACTTTTCTGACCACCTGTCATGTTTCATGAGGTGCTAAAATTCCAGGATAGTATAAATACCCCCCAAATGACCCCATTTTGGAAAGAAGACATCCCAAATTATTCACAAAGAGGCATGGTGAGTTCATAGAAAATTTTATTTTTTGTCACAAGTTAGCGGAAAATGACACTTTGTGACAAAAAAAAAATCCTTTTCTGCTAACTTGTGACCAAAAAAAAAATGAAATCTGCCACAGACTCACTATAGCCCTCTCTGAATACCTTGAAGTGTCTACTTTCCAAAATGGGGTCATTTGTGGGGTGTGTTTACTGTCCTGGCATTTTGGGGGGTGCTAAATTGTAAGCACCCCTGTAAAGCCTAAAGGTGCTCAATGGACTTTGGGCCCCTTAGCGCAGTTAGGCTGCAAAAAAGTGCCACACGTGGTATTGCCGTACTCAGGAGAAGTAGCATGATGTGTTTTGGGGTGTATTTTTACACATACCCATGCTGGGTGGGAGAAATAGCTCTGTAAATGATTTTTTTTTAAAAAAATTTACACACAATTGTCCATTTACAGAGATATTTCTCCCACCCAGCATGGGTATGTGTAAAAATACACCCCAAAACACATTATACTACTTCTCCTGAGTACGGCAATACCACATGTGTGGCACTTTTTTGCACCCTAACTGCGCTAAGGGGCCCAAAGTCCAATGAGTACCTTTATGATTTCACAGGTCATTTTGAGAAATTTGGTTTCAAGACTACTCCTCACGGTTTCGGGCCCCTAAAATGCCAGGACAGTATAGGAACCCCACAAATGACCCCATTTTAGAAAGAAGACACCCCAAGGTATTCCGTTAGTAGTATGGTGAGTTCATAGAAGATTTTATTTTTTGTCACAAGTTAGCGGAAAATGACACTTTGTGAAAAAAAAACAATAAAAATCAATTTCAGCTAACTTGTGACAAAAAGTAAAATCTATGAACTCACCGTACTCCTAACAGAATACCTTGGGGTGTCTTCTTTCTAAAATGGGGTCATTTGTGGGGTTCCTATACTGCCCTGGCATTTTAGGGGCCCTAAACTGTGAGGAGTAGTCTTGAAAACAAATGTCTCAAAATGACCCTTTAAATCCTAAAGGTACTCATTGGACTTTGGGCCCCTTAGTGCAGTTAGGGTGCAAAAAAGTGCCACACATGTGGTATCGCCATACTCGGGAGAAGTAGTATAATGTGTTTTGGGGTGTATTTTTACACGCTGGGTGGGAGAAATATCTCTGTAAATGGACAATTGTGTGTAAAAAAGGCAAAAAATTGTCATTTACAGAGATATTTCTCCCACCCAGCATGGGTATGTGTAAAAATACACCCCAAAACACATTAAACTACTTCTCCCGAGTGCGGCGATACCACATGTCTGGCACTTTTTTGCACCCTAACTGCGCTAAGGGGCCCAAAGTCCAATGAGTACCTTTAGGATTTCAAGGGTCATTTTGAGACATTTGTTTTCAAGACTACTCCTCACAGTTTAGGGCCCCTAAAATGCCAGGGCAGTATAGGAACCCCACAAATGACCCCATTTTAGAAAGAAGACACCCCAAGGTATTCTGTTAGGAGTACGGTGAGTTCATAGATTTTACTTTTTGTCACAAGTTAGCGGAAATTGATTTTTATTGTTTTTTTTCACAAAGTGTCACTTTCCGCTAACTTGTGACATAAAATAAAGTCTTCTATGAACTCACCATACTCCTAACAGAATACCTTGGGGTGTCTTCTTTCTCATTGGACTTTGGGCCCCTTAGCGCAGTTAGGGTGCAAAAAAGTGCCACACATGTGGTATTGCCGCACTCGGGAGAAGTAGTTTAATGTGTTTTGGGGTGTATTTTTACACATACCCATGTTGGGTGGGAGAAATATCTCTGTAAATGGACAATTGTGTGTAAAAAAAAAATAAAAAATTGTCATTTACAGAGATATTTCTCCGACCCAGCATGGGTATATGTAAAAATACACCACAAAACACATTATTCTACTGAGTACGGCAATACCACATGTGTGGCACTTTTTTGCACCCTAACTGTGCTAAGGGGCCCAAAGTCCAATGAGCACATTCAAGCTTTACAGGGGTGCTTACAATTTAGCACCCCTCCCCACTTGCCAGGACAGTTAACAAACCCCACAAATGACCCCATTTTGGAAAGAATACACGCTAAGGTATTCCATGAGGGCCATGGTGAGTTCTTAGAAAATTTTATTTTTTGTCACAAGTTAGCGGAAAATGACATTTTGTGAAAAAAAAACAATTTCTGCTAACTTGTGACAAAAAATAAAATATTCTATGAACTCACTATGCACCTCACAGAATACTTTGGGGTGTCCTCTTTCCAAAATGGCATCATTTGTGGGGTCTGTCTTGGCATTTTAGGGTCTCTGCAATCATTACATGTATGGCCAGTATTAGGAGTTTCTGCTATACTCCTTATATTGGGCATAAGGGTAATGCACTCTGGGCTGAAAGGAAAAATGAATGTCACACAATCAATCAATGTGGATGACAAAATATCTGCCAAAAAAATTTGAAAAAAAAGAGGGGAAGGCGTCTGCCAGGACATAGGAGCTGCCGCCCCAAAAATCCAAACCCACCAGCTCGTATGCCCTGGCAAACCCGATTTATCCATTCACACCCATCGATGTGGATGAACAAATCATTGCCAGAGTTCTTGTTTGATACAAAGTGCTTGCCAGGGGCGTAGGAATAGACCCTGCAGCCCCTGCAGTTGCAGGGGGGCCCCTAGCAAGTCAGGGGCCCGGAGGAGGAAAGGCTGTCACCACCGGCGTACCTACCGGGGATGCGACTCTCTCAGCCGCAGGGGGGCCCTGCCGCCCGGGGCTGCTCTGGGGCCCGCTCACTGTGCGTGGGGGGAGCGCTGCTCTGGACCCCCCAGCAAGGTGCTCAACTGGCCGCAGCGTCTAATAGACGCTGCGCCAGTTCATTCCCCGCAGCCCCGCTCCAGCAGCCTGCATAGTCTCCGGCAGGCAGAGCAGGGCTACGGCAAGATGGCCGCCGAAGAAGCCCTGCTCTGGAGACTATTTGTGTCTCTAGTACAGGGCTTCGGCAGCCATCTTGCCGTAGCCCTGCACTCTGCCTGTCAGCGCGGGAGATGTGCTGCAGGAGGACTCGGGGAGCTGCGAGCCAGATGCCGGGAGAGGAGAAGACTTCTGTCAGATAAGTGAATTGTTTTTTTTTTCACAGGTGCATTTTTTTTTCTGGTGTCTGCTGCCTACATTATGATTTTCAGGTGTCTGCTGCCCACATTATGATTTTCTGGTGTCTGCTGCCCACATTGCGATTTTCAGGTGTCTGCTGCCCACATTGCGATTTTCTGGTCACTGCTGGTCTGCTGCCCACATTGTGATTTTCAGGTGACTGCTGCCCACATTATGATTTTCAGGTGTCTGCTGCCCACATTATGATTTTCTGGTGTCTGCTGCCCACATTGTGATTTTCAGGTGACTGCTGCCCACATTATGATTTTCTGGTGTCTGCTGCCCACATTGCGATTTTCTGGTGTCTGCTGCCCACATTACGATTTTCTGGTGTCTGCTGCCCACATTATGATTTTCTGGTGTCTGCTGCCCACATTGCGATTTTCAGGTGTCTGCTGCCCACATTACGATTTTCTGGTGTCTGCTGCCCACATTACGATTTTCAGGTGTCTGCTGCCCACATAAGGATTTTCAGGTGTCTGCTGCCCACATTATGATTTTCTGCTGTCTGCTGCCCACATTGCGATTTTCTGCTGTCTGCTGCCCACATTGTGATTTTCTGGTGTCTGCTGCCCACATTATGATTTTCTGGTGTCTGCTGCCCACATTGCGATTTTCAGGTGTCTGCTGCCCACATTGCGATTTTCTGGTGTCTGCTGCCCACATTACGATTTTCTGGTGTCTGCTGCCCACATTATGATTTTCTGGTGTCTGCTGCCCACATTGCGATTTTCTGGTGACTGCTGCCCACATTACGATTTTCTGGTCACTGCTGCCCACATTGCGATTTTCTGGTGTCTGCTGCCCACATTATGATTTTCTGGTCACTGCTGCCCACATTGCGATTTTCTGGTCACTGCTGCCCACATTGCGATTTTCTGGTGTCTGCTGCCCACATTGCGATTTTCTGGTGTCTGCTGCCCACATTATGATTTTCTGGTGTCTGCTGCCCACATTGCGATTTTCAGGTGTCTGCTGCCCACATTACGATTTTCAGGTGTCTGCTGCCCACATTATGATTTTCTGGTGTCTGCTGCCCACATTGCGATTTTCTGGTGTCTGCTGCCCACATTACGATTTTCAGGTGTCTGCTGCCCACATTACGATTTTCAGGTGTCTGCTGCCCACATTACGATTTTCAGGTGTCTGCTGCCCACATTACGATTTTCTGGTGTCTGCTGCCCACATTGCGATTTTCTGGTGTCTGCTGCCCACATTGCGATTTTCTGGTGTCTGCTGCCCACATTAGGATTTTCTGGTGACTGCTGCCCACATTGCGATTTTCTGGTGACTGCTGCCGACATTACGATTTTCTGGTGTCTGCTGTCCACATTAGGATTTTCTGGTGTCTGCTGCCCACATTGCGATTTTCTGGTGTCTGCTGCCCACATTAGGATTTTCTGGTGTATGCTGCCCACATTACGATTTTCTAGTGCCTGCTGCCCACATTGCGATTTTCTGGTGACTGCTGCCCACATTGCGATTTTCTGGTGACTGCTGCCCACATAAGGATTTTCTGGTGACTGCTGCCCACATTAGGATTTTCTGGTGTCTGCTGCCCACATTACGACATTCTGGTGACTGACTGCTGCCCACATTAGGATTTTCTGGTGACTGCTGCCCACATTACGATATTCTGGTGACTGCTGCCCACATTAGGATTTTCTGGTGACTGATGCCCACATTGCAATTTTCTGGTGACTGCTGCCCACATGGCGATTTTCTGGTGACTGCTGCCCACATTGCGATTTTCTGGTGACTGCTGCCGACATTACGATTTTCTGGTGTCTGCTGTCCACATTAGGATTTTCTGGTGTCTGCTGCCCACATTGCGATTTTCTGGTGTCTGCTGCCCACATTAGGATTTTCTGGTGTATGCTGCCCACATTACGATTTTCTAGTGCCTGCTGCCCACATTGCGATTTTCTGGTGACTGCTGCCCACATTGCGATTTTCTGGTGACTGCTGCCCACATAAGGATTTTCTGGTGACTGCTGCCCACATTAGGATTTTCTGGTGTCTGCTGCCCACATTACGACATTCTGGTGACTGACTGCTGCCCACATTAGGATTTTCTGGTGACTGCTGCCCACATTACGATATTCTGGTGACTGCTGCCCACATTAGGATTTTCTGGTGACTGATGCCCACATTGCAATTTTCTGGTGACTGCTGCCCACATGGCGATTTTCTGGTGACTGCTGCCCACATTGCGATTTTCTGGCCCACATTACGATTTTCTGGTGAACTGCCCACGTTACGATTGTCTGGTGAATGCTGTCCACGTTACGATTTTCTGGTGAACGCTGCCTACATTACGATTTTCTGGCCCACATTACGATTTTCTGGTGAACACTGCCCAAGTTACGATTGTCTGGTGAATGCTGTCCATGTTACAATTTTCTGGTGAACTCTGCCCACATAACGATTTTCTGTCCCACATTACGATATTCTGGTGAACGCTGCCCACATTACGATTTTCTGTCCCACATTATGATATTCTGGTGAACGCTGCCCACATTACGATTGTCTGGTAAATGCTGCCCACGTTACAATTTTCTGGTGACTGCTGCTCACGTTACTATTTTCTGGTGACTGGTGCCCACATTACGATTTTCTGGTGAACTCTGCCCACATTACGATTTTCTAAAGGCCCACATTACGATTTTCTGGTGAACTCTGCCCACATTACGATTTTCTGGCCCACATTACGATTGTCTGGTAAAATGCTGCCCACTTTACAATTAATTTACAGTGAAACGCTGCCCCATTACGATTATTTGGCACCTATGGGGGGGGGCCCATCCAAATATTCGCAGGGGGGCCCAGTGATTTCTAGTTACGCCCCTGGTGCTTGCCAAAGCATATGAAACCCCAACACCGCTCCTCGGCCCATATGCCTCGGCAAACATATGTTTTTGACTGCGGAGGAGAACTCTCATCCTGCAGCGCTGCATGCACCTATTTTGTGTAACCTGACAGAAACACAGTGCTGCAGCTGATTGGTCGGTTGGTCTGGATAGAAAAAAGAGAAGAAAAAAGACAAAACAAAAAGGAGGGGAAGGTGTCCGCCTGGACATAGGAGCTGCCGCCCCAAAAATCCAAACCCACCAGCTCGTATGCCCAGGCAAACCTGATTTATTCATCCACATCGATTGATGTGAATGGAGAAATCATTGCTTGAGTTCTTTTTTGATACAAAGTGCTTGCCAAAGCATATGAACCCCAACACCGCTCCTCGGCCCATATGCCTCGGGAAACTTATCTTTTTGACTGCGGAGGAGAATAATAATCCGAACATAATAATGCATGCAGCACTGCAGGACGGGAAATCTCGTCCTGCAGTGCTGCATCCACCGACTTGTGTGTAATCTGACAGACGCACAATGCCTCTGTCAGGATGCACCATCAGTGTTGCAGCTGGTCGGTCGGTCTGGATAGAAAAAAGAGAGAAGAAAAACGAAAAAACAATACAAAAAGGAGGGGAAGGTGTCCACCTGGACATAGGAGCTGCCGCACCAAAAATCCAAACCCACCAGCTCGTATGCCCAGGCAAACCTGATTTATTCATCCACATCGATCGATGTGAATGGAGAAATCATTGCTTGAGTTCTTTTTTGATACAAAGTGTTTGCCAAAGCATATGAACTCCAACACCGCTCCTCAACTCATATGCCTCTGCAAACGTATCTTTTTAATTGCGGAGGAGAAATCTCGTCCTGCAGCGCTGCATGCACCAATTTTGTGTAACCTGACAGACGTGCAATGTTCTGTCAGGATGCACCATCAGTGCTGCAGCTGGTTAGTCGTTCGCTCGGTCCACCTGGAAGGTTAATGGATGGAAAAAAGGAAAAAAAAGTACAAAAAACCCCCAAAAAACAAGCAAGCAGCAAAGTAATTACTTCATTAACATTAATAAACTTTGAACTTTTTTAATCAAAACCTTAACATTGCGAACCAAACATTAACTTTTTTGCTTACCTGTTGTTTGTTTTTTTTTAACTTACCTCCCGAGGACAAACCTCTCCTCCCCCATGGGACAATGTGCGAAGTGCAAATCGCACAGAGTTGTGGCGAAGTACATTCCGCATTTTGTCCCAAGTGAAAGGCGAGGTTTCTGGCAGCCCTGTGTATTAGGGTCTCTGGAAACCCGATGTTTGGTTTCACACTGCATATTGACATATCCGGTGGGTTGAGCCCGCCGCACCGTATCGTCCAAAACAGACCTTCAGGGAATACCACAAGAGTAGCATTCGGCCTAGTAATGAACTGTGTCGCCATAGACTAACATGACTTCCGGGCCGACCGAAATTGCCGCAGAAGCCACGCAGTAACGTGGGCATGCACTAGCGTTAAGTCAAGCACTTCCGGCGTAGGGGGGGACCGCAAAGTGTGACTTTCGCTGGGCATTTTGCCCTAACGCATCGCAGCAGTGTGAAATAGCACTGAGAGACCTTTGTGTGCCTACCGCTGTGTCTGTAGTTCCCTACTCTCTAATAGTGTACCTGCTTGTGGTACCTCTCAAAACACGCCCCTAGGCATAGGCCAGGCTGGTCAGGGCAGCGGGGACAATGAACAGTGGTGTCACGCCTTGTTCCAGCCCTGCTGCAGACACGACAACGCTTTCTTCGGATTCGGTGACCTGTGGTACTCGGAATCGGATAGGCGTAATGCCTTCTATGCAGCCGGCTAGTTGCATTTTGGGGTTGGGCCCGGGCACCTCCTGGATAAAGGAGTTCCATAGTGATCTGTCTCTGAAATTGAAGAAACGATCCAGTTCTCCCAGCCTTACTGTAGAGAACAAAGCTGTTGTAAACTGCCAATTGAATGAGGTAAAAAGATACTTTTTTATACCAGCGTCTTGTTTTACGGGAAAGTAAATAGGGCGCTAACCTCTGGTCATTGAAGTCCACCCCTCCCATGTTGGTATTATACTCGTGGACGACAAGGGGTTTTTCAATGACCTCAGTTCGCCGTTGAATTTGGACTGTCGTGTCTGCGTGAATGGTGGACAGAAAGTAAACGTCGCTCTTGTCCTTCCATTTCACCGCAAGTAGGTCGTCGGCACTCAAGGTGGCCCTCTGCCCCCAGTTGAAGTTTGGTGGTAATGAGCCGTTGGGGGAAGCCCCGGCGACTAGGCCGCACGGTGCCACAGCATCGGATTCCTTCTAACTTTAAGTGCTAATAGAGGGCCACACTTGAGTAGTAATTGTCCAAATAAAGATGGTACCCCTTCTGGAACAAGGGTGACGCCAAGTCACACACAACCTTTCCACTGCTCCCCAGGTAGTCAGGGCATCCGACCGGCTCCAATTTGGAGTCTTTTCCCTCATAGACCCTAAAATAAGATGTATAGCCTGTGGCCCTTTCACAGAGCTTATACAGTTTCACCCCATACCGGGCGCGCTTGCTTGGGATATACTGTTTGATGCCAAGGCGCCTGGTAAAACGTATGAGGGACTCGTCTACGCAGATTTGCTGTTCAGGGGTATAAGCATCTGCAAATTTTGATGACAGGTGGTCTATGAGGGGCCGAATTTTGTGGAGCCGTTCAAAAGCAGGGTGGTCACGTTGATGACAGGTTTCGTCATCATTGAAGTGCAGGAAGCGCAGGATGTTCTCAAATCGTGTCCTGGACATGGCAGCAGAGTACACGGGAACATGTTGTGATGGGTCCGTAGACCAATAAGACCGCAACACATTTTGTTTGATTAGTCCCATGTGTAAGAGAAGGCCCAAAAAAATTTTAATTTTGGAAACTTGGACTGGTTTCCACCGAAAATGCTGGGCAAGGAACTTTTCCGGATTGGCGGTTATGTATTGTGTGGCCTTACGGTTGGTCTCTGCCACGACTAGGTCTAAGAGATCCTGGGTGATAAACAGATAAAAAAAAGTCTAGGGGCGATCCTAGATTATCTGTCTCCACCTGGACTCCAGACTGGGCGGTGAAAGGGGGCAGTACGGGTGCGGTGATATCAGGGGATTGCCAATTTGGATTTGCCAGCACCTCTGGTAAACTAGGGGTAGTATGGGCCCTTCTACTTGGTGGCTGCGACCGGGGTGTTACTGCACTTGCCACCGAACCAGTTTCAACTTCCATGCTGGTGCTCGCCACTTCACCAGGGTGTACGGAAGTACTGGTGCTAGGTCCAGGAGATACTGTGCTGCTGGTGCCTGCCCTACCATGAAATCTCAGACCAGCACGAGCACCACTCTGCTGCCCTTGAGGCTGATCCTGCGCCACTTGCGGTCCAACGACATGGGGTGTGGTACACCTGGCTCTAGCCGGGACCTCAACCTCGTCATCACTATCGGTCAGTGAGCCACTGCTCAATTCAGGTTCAAACTCTGACCCAGAAGATTCGTCGAATGGTTTGTCCCAATCGTCCTCATCCGACAGGGCCATGTACCTGAACACCTCATCATCGGAATACCCCTTTCTTGCCATGGTGGACTGCTAAATTTAGGGGGTATTCCTCTGAGACTACACAGGGAAAGAGAGCACCTACCTAGCGAAAGGGAGTATTTGAGAGGTAGAAAGCTGTAGTCACTGAGTTTGATTAAAAAAAGATCAAAACTGATGTTTACAGTGCACAGCTAGTGTACAGTGGTTTTTGCAGTGATCAGAAAAAAAAAATTCTGTCACTGCGGTGGGGTGGGCTGAACGCAAGTGCAGGCGAACGATCAGGCCTGATCGGGCAAACACTGCATTTTTAAAGGATACCACAGCTGAACAAACAGAAAGATCCAGTGTGTAGGGGGTTAAAATTACATACTGTGACCTCCTCCTGCCCCCTCCGTCTGCTGCCGTTAGTGGAAGATTCATGCCGGTGTCCCAGCGACTTGCTTGACCCTTGACCTGGATATAAATCTTTGTCTCTTCACTTCTGGTGGCGCATAGCTATGTGATCAGAAGCACGCTGTCCCCTGCGTCTACTCTGGGCTGCGTGTGCACTCCATTACACAGACTCACCAGGTTCAGGAATCAGGAGGTCACTCCAGTGACCAGTCCAGTGACTAGGCAGTCCACAGAGTCTCTCTGCCTGGTCAGTTTAGTAAGTTACTGTCTGACAGTAACTTGTTGTGGGGTGGGTCACAGTTCAGTTGGGGGTGGGTCAGACAGTCACTGGTGGTCAGTTCAGGTGGGTCAGTCACTGGTAGTCAGTTCAGGTGGGTCAGTCACTGGTAGTCAGTTCAGGTGGGTCAGTCACTGGTGGTCAGTTCAGGTGGGTCAGTTCAGGTGGGTCAGGTGAAATATAGAAAGTAGAAGCTTGGTGTGTACAACTATTTTTACTGCTGCCTATTGCATTTTGTGGGGAAATCTGCTGCCTATGAGATTGCATTTTGTGGGGAAATCTGCTGCCTATGAGATTGCATTTTGTGGGGAAATCTGCTGCCTATGAGATTGCATTTTGTGGGGAAATCTTCTGCCCATGAGATTGCATTTTGTGGGGAAATCTGCTGCCCATGAGATTGCATTTTGTTTGGAAATCTGCTGCCCATGAGATTGCATTTTGTGGGGAAATCTGCTGCCCATGAGATTGCATTTTGTGGGGAAATCTGCTGCCCATGAGATTGCATTTTGTAGGGAAATCTGCTGCCCATGAGATTGCATTTTGTGGGGAAATCTGCTGCCCATGAGATTGCATTTTGTAGGGAAATCTTCTGCCCATGAGATTGCATTTTGTGGGGAAATCTGCTGCCCATGAGATTGCATTTTGTGGGGAAATCTGCTGCCCATGAGATTGCATTTTGTGGGGAAATCTGCTGCCCATGAGATTGCATTTTGTGGGGAAATCTGCTGCCCATGAGATTGCATTTTGTGGGGAAATCTGCTGCCCATGAGATTGCATTTTGTGGGGAAGACTGCTGCCCATGAGATTGCATTTTGTGGGGAAATCTGCTGCCCATGAGATTGCATTTTGTGGGGAAATCTGCTGCCTATGAGATTGCATTTTGTGGTCGGCCGCCGGCCCTCCACCATGTGGACTATTGTGCCTCGGTAAGATGTCCTCCTTTTTAGGGTGTGATGTCCTCCTTTTTGGGGTTCTGCAAGTGGCCACCCTAGCGCACACGCAGCCCAGAGTAGACGCAGGGGACAGTGTGCTTCTGAGCCCATAGCTATGCGCCACCAGAAGTGAAGAGACAAAGATTTATATCCAGGTCAAGGGTCAAGCAAGTCGCTGGAACACCGGCATGAATATTCCACTAACGGCACCAGACGGAGGGGGCAGGAGGAGGTCACAGTATGTAATTTTAACCCCCTACACACTGGATCTTTCTGTTTGTTCAGCTGTGGTATCCTTTAAGTGGATCCTAGTGACCCTAATAGATCTGACTGCGATCAGTAATGATCACTTACATATACTATATAGTACCAATGTTGATTAGCGACAGTGATGACGCTAATTAGTGACTGTGGTGCAGTGGGCTGAGCACTAAATGACACTAACAAAGGGGCCTAGCTAACTGGCCTAACTGCTAACACTAGTGATACTAAAAAAGTGACAGTTTTCACTGATCACTGTTTTTAGATCACTAGGATAGTGACAGGGGGGTGGTGGCGAGTGGGGAATCAGAGGCAATCAGAAACAATCACAGGACAATCAAAGCCAATCACAGGGCAATCGCGGGACAATCAAAGCCAATCACAGGACAATTAAAGCCAATCACAGGCCAATCAAAGCCAATCACAGGGCAATTACAGCCAATCACAGGGCAATTACAGCCAATCACAGGGCAATGAAAGCCAATCACGGGACAATCACAGAGCAATCACAGCCGATCACGGGACAATCAAAGCCGATCATGGGACAATCAAAGCCAATCACAGGGCAATCAAAGTCAATCACAGGGCAATCAAAGTCAATCACAGGGCAATCAAAGCCAATCACAGAGCAATCACAGAGCAATCACAGCCGATCACGGGACAATCAAAGCCGATCATGGGACAATCAAATACAATTACGGGACAATCAAATACAATTACAGCACAATCAAATACGATGTCAGCACAATCAAATACATTGTCAGCACAATCAAATACAGTTACAGCACAATCAAATACAATTACAGCACAATCAAATACAATGCACTGGGAAGGTGATTGGGGGGGGGGGGGGGGGGTCTGAGGGTGAGGGGGGTTGATTAGGTGCCCGCACGGGCAGATTGGGTCCTGATCTGATGGGTGGCAGACACAGGGAGTGACCGATGGGAGATCAGTGAGTGATTACAGGGGAGAATAGATGTAAACAATGCACTGGGGAGGTTATCAGGAGGGGGGTCTGAGGGCAATCTGAGGGTCTGGGTGGGTGATCAGGTGCCCCCAAGGGACAGTTTAGGGTCTGCTCTGATGGGTGGTGGTGACAAGGGGTGATAGACAGGTGACAGACAGGTGATGAGTGAGTAAGGCAGATGTATACAATAGTATATAGTATACAGGGGGGTGGTCTGGGGGGATCTGAGGGTAGGGGAGGGTGATCAAGGGACCCTAGGGGGCAGTTAGGGACCTAGTCTACAGAATAGCGTCGGCAGATAGTGGCAGGGGGTGATTGATGGGTTTATTAGGGGGTGCTTGGGTGCAAATACCTGTGTGCTGGGGTGGTCAGGGGGGGGGGTCCTGAGGGCTGGGGTGGGCGATCGGGGGGTCTGTTGCTGTAAAAAAACCTGTTTGGTGCTCTCAATACAGGGCTGCTGCCTCCTCTGACGATCCGTGCGACAAAGAGTGCAGAGGAGGAGGAGGCAGCCTGTATAATACACTTTGTATTGTAAACAAAGTGTATTATACACTTCCCATTGGCTGATCGATTTTAAACCCCGCCGGCGCTGCTAATTGGCCGGCGGGGTATCGGGCCAGGTGGGCAGGGCTTGATGCCGGCGGCAGCGCGCGTCATAAGTGACGGGATCGCTGGCCGGACACGCCGCCCACAGGTATTGCGGTCCTTAAGGCGTCCACTTTGCCGCCGACCATCTGCTGTGGGCGGTCGGCAAGTGGTTAAACTGACATATTACTAATTTTAAAATGTTAATACAAAGGAAATTGAACCAGGATTGACCAGTGTGGTTTGAATTATAAAACAACAAATTTTTCGGTACTTATCTGTTAGCCGGGCGCATCCGGCAGGTGGCACTAATTACTATTCCCCCTCCAGGCCGACATGGATAGTAGAGAAAGATGTAACTCTGGTGGAGTTTTGTCGCCACCTGCCGGATGCGCCCGGCTAACGGATAAGTACCAATTTTTCTTATGAAATCTTTATGGTATGTGTGATGAGGGCGTGGCTTAAGTGTCCCTCTTTTTCTTCTCAAAAAGTGTTATAGGGGAACTGAAGAGAGAGGTATATGGAGGCTGCCCTGTTTATTTCCTTTTAAGCAATACCAGTTGCCTGGCAGCCTGCTGATCCTCTGCCTCTAATACTATTAGCTATAGCCCCTGAACAAGTATGCAACAGATCAGGTGTTTCAGACTTCAAAGCTAAATCTACACGCAGCGATCCGGCGACTCGATTAGCTGCCGTGTCACCTCTTCCGCGTCCCCGCTCGCCTGTCCCCGCGCGCGCTTATCTTCCGCTCGATTCCCTGCCATTGTCCCCTCGCGAGGAACGAGCAGGGAATCGGCGGTAGCAAGATCCGACCTGTCGGATCTTATCAATCGAGCCGCATCAGCGGCTCGATTGATAACACACATCAGAGCTTCATCTACGCGTGTAGATGAGGCTTAAAGGCAGATCTGACAAGACTAGCTGCATGCTTGTTTCTGGTGTTATTCAGATACTACTACAGAGAAATAGACCAGCAGGGCTGCCAGGCAACTGGTATTGATTAAAAGGAAATAAATATGGCAGCCTCCGTATACCTCTTACTTCAGTTCCCCCCGTTACCCCCTCCCCCCCCCCCAAAAAAAAGTCACCCCTGTGCTTCTCCCTTATACACAAGTTTAATGCTGGGGATACACGGTACGTTTCTGTACCGTGTATCGACCAGCTGATCCAGCCAGCTGATAATATTCAGCTGGCCCAATCATGCCGCTCGACCCGCGCCCGCTCGATTCCCGCCGGCGGACAATGGCAGGGAATCGAGCGGCTGATAAGGACCGCTGGCGGGGACGAGCGGCAATCAATCCGTGCGGACGAGCGGGGAAGCGGCGGGGCCGCGGCTGGGGTCGATCTGGCGGCTAATTGAGCCGCCGGTCGACCCATCTATGCCCACCATTAGAAAGCAAGAGGTGCCCCTCCAGAATTATTCACAACGTATCAGTATTGGTACAAGTCACAGATAACATATTGCACTTTTCTCCGGAGTTTCAGCCACATGGACACGCTCTATAGGCAGTAGCAATGGTAGGGAGTCTTGCCCAAAGTCTACTACTGAATAGGTGCTGGCTTTGAACAGGAAGAGCCAACACCAGTACAGGTAACCAGAAGTGCTCCCCACTAAAAAGAGCACAAAGGTAAACCCAATATTAGGTAGCCCGCCAGTATGGGTAGTCAGAGGGGCCTCTAGTAATAGATAGCCCTGCAGTATAGGTAGCCTGAGAGGTCCCTACCATTAGGTGGTATCGATAACTTTTTTCCTTTGCTCTATTCACGTTACTCTGCACCTCAGGGTACCCACTGTAGGGAAGACTATAAAAACAGCGGATGTGGTTTGTGTGCAGCCGGCGCCACCATAGGCCATAATAGGAATTACGGCTATAGCAGCGCTCAGTGAGTGATTTGGGTGCAGTTAGAAAACGGAGCACAAATCACTCCAAAAACACTGTAATTCAGCTGCCAGCAAGCCTGAATTGCATCTTTCCCCCAGTATCCATTGGCGGCCTGGAGGGGGAAGAGTTAATTAACGCCGCCGGTAGTTGTGCAGGGGCAGGGTAAGCCATTTATAGGCTTAAAATCTCCCGGTAGCTATGTAATAGGTACCCCCACTGCCCCCCCCCCCCCCCCCCCCACTTCCTACCCTGGCTATGGGCCCCATAGCAGCCTCTATGGTTATCGTAGGGATAACTATAATCGCTGGTCAATCAGATGTTAATAATTATTTTACCAGGATTATTACCACCTCCCTGATCATTTGTAACTAACTGCAATTAGTGGTGACACCAGTACCGGTAATTTTACATTCTCTAATAGCTAAACACTGTCCCTCGAAGCAAATTCTCCTGCCCTACTTTCAAGCTAAAATATTCCTCTTTTGGATCTGACAGATAGATTTATTTAAATAAACATACTAACCTAGTGAAAAGGATGTCTCTAAATGATTGCCTTAATTTAATCCAAATGCAAGATTTATGATGGATAAAGGACCAAAGTAATTTAAACATTTTTTTTCTCTGATATAACTTTAGGCCGAGCGGAGGCAGACGAGAGAGAGTGTGGCACTGAGGCGTAAATGTGTCGCCACACACTGGTCAAGATTGACTGTTCTTGGTCTTCAGCATTCTTCATGCATGCACACGCTCAGACTCAAGCGTACGTAGTGCGGATGCACTCGTCTTTGGAACTTCTCAGACATGAGTAGTTCTGAAGGCTGCATGAGGGCACAGAAACAACGCAACGGACTGAGGACCACAAAGTATCCAGAGCCTTCCTTCTACCTAAGGGCCCATTTACACTAGAGTGTTTTGCCAGCGATTTTGGCGAAACGCTCAAGCGCTAGCGCTTTTTAAAGTGCTAGTGCAATGATACCCTATGAGCCGTTCTCACTTGGGCGATTAACGCGCCAAACGCTAACGTGTAGCCTGCACCATTTTCAGGAGATTTCCCGGTGATCTCGTTTCAGTGCTATAGTAGCGCTAATTGCAATTGCGGAAAAATCACTAAACAGTGCGGCGATTTTGCCGCAATCACGTTTAGTGCTTCTATAGCACTGAAACGCGATCGCTGGGAAATCACCTGAAAATAGTGCAGGCGATGCATTTGCGTTTCGCGTAAGAACAGGCCCATAGGGTTTCAGTACGCTTGCGCTTTCAAAAAGCGCTAGTGTTTGAGCGTTTTGCCGAAATCGCAGCAAAACGCTCTAGTGTGAATGGGGCCTGTGTGTATTAAAACTGTTTTTTTTTTGTTTTGTTTTTTTGTTTCCGATTCCCTTTAACTGATAAAATTTAATTTCTAGTTTCTGAAGGTTGAAATGACTCATCACAAACATAAGTGATATTGCTCATATTTCATTTTTTTATGCTATCCATAGCAGGTCGTTTGCTTCTCTGATACTGCAAGTGATCAAACACCAATTTGATATCAGTTGGTGAGAGATTACACCACTTTATTCGCTCATTATCGCAAAGTGTACCAGAGACCAATTAAAAAAAAAAAAGTCTTATACATACCTGTGGCTTCCTCCAGCCCCATGCACACGGGTCGCTCCGATGGCGCCATCCTCCTCTGCCTGCATCTCCGGTGTTGGGTCCCGTTAAGTTCTGCCAGACGCGGCCAGTCTGCGCAAGAGGAAGTGCACTCTCTCCGGAAAGATATGTAGAGGGCATACTTCTCTTGATGACTGATCACAATCACATTGGCTTACATTGATGAACAGCGTCAGGAGCCAATGAAAGCGGCTCCTGACCAGCTGACAGCACTATGCTGTTATAAAGCTGGCAGAGAGGAGCCTGCGGCAATGGAAGAGCAATGTGACCTGCAAGAGCGACAGGTGTGTGCGGCAATTCGTTCTAAGGTGGTACCAGCAGTCGCTGGTCCTTAAAGTGAACCAGAGACGAAGCACTCTCATGTATTTTACCATATATATCAGTGGGAACATTAGAAAAAACACCTACCCTACTCTCCGTTTCATTCTTTACTGCTCAGCCTGCTTCTAATCGGCCCTGATAAAATCCCTGACTGAGCATTCAGTCTGGCTTTGCTCAGTAGTAATCATTATAGCTGAGTCTGTTTTCTTTGATGTCTTTTCAAGCCCAAGCCTGCCCCCTTCTGGCTCTGCTATAATGACTCGGCTATGATGATTCCTGAGCAAAGCCAGACTGAATGCTCAGCCGGGGATTTTATCAAGGCTGATTAGAAGCAGGCTGAGCAGTGAAGAATGAAGCTGAGAGCAGGGTAGGCGGTTTCTCTAATGTTGCCACTGATATATATGGTAAAATACCCGAGGGTGCTTCGTCTCTGGTTCACTTTAAGGGCAAAGACTGCCGGTACACAAAGGGTTAAAATTATTTTGTGCTCAAATTGGTTACATGTATTGATCAGACATGCTGGGAAATCTCGGATGCACAACGGTAATGGTTTGTGATAATACCAAACGTGACGGAAACTCCCAACCACTTGTCCCCCACATTTTATGTGCCCTCCGGTGCCCGTAAATGTTATACTTTACCTGTCATGCCTTCCCCAAGTGTCCACGCTGTATTTCCGCATTAGGGTCCCATGTGAGTACTGGCATATAGCGCATGGGGTGTGTGAGACATCACACACATGCTCCCCATTCTATTAAACTGGCAGCCACATAGTACACCAATTTTGAAATACAGCATGGACACTCAGGGACGGTGTGATAGGTAACGTGTACACAGGCACCAAGGGGGCACATAAAATATTTGGAGGAACTCGAGACATTGCCACGATACGTGTATGGCCAGCTTTAAACAGTCCACAATATACCAAGTTTAGTTGACTGGCTGTGTTGCCAAATGTGACCGATTAGAATTAGGTAGTAGGTATATGCAGTGAGCTGGGTTCACTCAACACAACAGGTAGTAGGTATATGCAGTGAGCTGGGTTCACTCAACACAACAGGTAGTAGGTGTATGCAGTGAGCTGGGTTTACTCAACACAACAGGTAGTTATGTGCAGTGATGAGGTGGGTTAAGTAAACAAAACAGGTACTAGGTATATACAGTGAACTGGGTTCACTCAACACAACAGGTAGTAGGTGTATGCAGTGAGCTGGGTTTACACAACACAACAGGTAGTTATGTGCAGTGATGAGGTGGGTTTAGTAAACACAACAGGTAGTAGGTATATGCAGTGAGCTGGGTTCACTCAACACAACAGGTAGTAGGTATATGCAGTGATCTGGGTTCACTCAACACAACAGGTAGTAGGTATATGCAGTGAGCTGGGTTCACTCAACACAACAGGTAGTAGGTATATGCAGTGAGCTGGGTTCACTCAACACAACAGGTAGTAGGTGTATGTAGTGAGCTGGGTTTACTCAACACAACAGGTAGTTATGTGCAGTGATGAGGTGGGTTAGGTAAACACAACAGGTACTAGGTATATGCAGTGAGCTGGGTTCACTCAACACAACAGGTAGTAGGTGTATGCAGTGAGCTGGGTTTACTCAACACAACAGGTAGTTATGTGCAGTGATGAGGTGGGTTTAGTAAACACAACAGGTAGTAGGTATATGCAGTGAGCTGGGTTCACTCAACACAACAGGTAGTAGGTATATGCAGTGATCTGGGTTCACTCAACACAACAGGTAGTAGGTATATGCAGTGAGCTGGGTTCACTCAACACTACAGGTAGTTATGTGCAGTGATGAGGTGGGTTAAGTAAACACAACAGGTAGTAGGTATACGCAGTGAGCTGGGTTAACACAACAGGTAGTAGGTGTATGCAGTGAGCTGGGTTCACTCAACACTACAGGTAGTTATGTGCAGTGATAAGGTGGGTTAAGTAAACACAACAAGTAGTAGTAGGATGCAGTGAGCTGGGTTCACTCAACACAAAGCTAGGTATATGCAGTGATGAGGTGGGTTAAAGGGAACCTTAACTGAACGGGGGGTAAAGAGTTTTACTTACCTGGGGCTATTACCAGCCCCCTGCAGCAGTCCTGTGCCCTCGGCGCCGCTCTGGAATCCTCTGGTCCCCCGCTGTCACTTAGTTTCATTTTTGACGACTCACCAGTCGCCGGCCGCCATGCGTATTATTGGACGCATTCACCAATGCAATTAGCGTTATTGCGGACCGCTACGCGTACAAAAATACGCGTTGTCGCATTCCGCACACGTAGATATGCGGCAACGCGTATTTTTGTCCGCTAATTGCATTGGTGAATGCGTCCAATAATATGCATGGCGGCCGGTGAGTCGTCAAAAACGAAACTAAGTGACAGCGGGGGACCAGAGGATTCCAGAGCGGCGCCGAGGGCACAGGACTGCTGCAGGGGGCTGGTAATAGCCCCAGGTAAGTAAAACTCTTTACCCCCCCCCCCCCCGTTCAGTTAAGGTTCCCTTTAAGTAAACACAACAGGTACTGGGTATATGCAGTACTGGGTAGTACAATGTGCAGCTCCCTGTCACACACACAGGCAGTCAGTCACTGAATGTGCTGGGATGCTGGCAGTGGCACACACACACTATCAATTAGCAAGGCTGTGCATGCAACAAAAGTGTCAGTTTGACACACAGTAAAAAAAAAAAAGTACAGGATGAGCTCTTACAAGAGCTAGGGTGCTATAAAAGCAATATCAATCAGCCAGGAGCAAACTAAGCAGCCAAGAACCTAACTAATCTGTCCCTAGAACAGTGGTTCCCAACCTTTTCCAGGTCATGACACACCACGACAAACATTCAGATATCCGTGACACGTCACACCATGCCAAACATTCAGATATACATGACACGTCCCGTATGATAGAAAAGAGGGGCTCAGTAACAATCTGATGATGCTGCAGGCACAATGAGGGGCTCAGTAACAATCTGCTGATGCTGCAGGCACAATGAGGGGCTCAGTAACAATCTGCTGATGCTGCAGGCACAATGGCCTCAATTCACTAAGCTTATCTCCTGTCTTTAATAGCTTTTCTGAGGTGTTTCTACAGTTATCACCATGGTGATATAATGATGATAACTGTAGAAACAGCTCAGAACAGTTATTAAAGACAGGAGATAAGCTTAGTGAATTGATGCCAATGAGGGGCTCAGTAACAATCTGCGGATGCTGCAGGCACAATGGTGGGGAGCTCAGTAACAATCTGCTGATGCTGCAGGCACAATGAGGAGCTCAGTAACAATCTGCTGATGCTGCAGGCACAATGAGGGGCTCAGTAACAATCTGCTGATGCTGCAGGCACAATGAGGGGCTCAGTGACAATATGCTGATGCTGCAGGCACAATGAGTGGCTCAGTAATAACCTGCTGATGCTGCAGGCACAATGAGGAGCTCAGTAACAATCTGCTGATGCTGCAGGCACAATGAGGGGCTCAGTAACAATCTGCTGATGCTGCAGGCACAATGAGGGGCTCAGTAACAATCTGCTGATGCTGCAGGCACAATGAGGGGCTCAGTGACAATCTGCTGATGCTGCAGGCACAATGAGGGGCTCAGTGACAATCTGCTGATGCTTCAGGCACAATGAGGGGCTCAGTGACAATCTGCTGATGCTGCAGGCACAATGAGGGGCTCAGTAACAATCTGCTGATGCTGCAGGCACAATGAGGAGCTCAGTAACAATCTGCTGATGCTGCAGGCACAATGAGGGGCTCAGTAACAATCTGCTGATGCTGCAGGCACAATGAGGAGCTCAGTAACAATCTGCTGATGCTGCAGGCACAATGAGGGGCTCAGTAACAATCTGCGGATGCTGCAGGCACAATGGTGGGGAGCTCAGTAACAATCTGCTGATGCTGCAGGCACAATGAGGAGCTCAGTTACAATCTGCTGATGCTGCAGGCACAATGAGGGGCTCAGTGACAATCTGCTGATGCTGCAGGCACAATGAGGGGCTCAGTGACAATCTGCTGATGCTTCAGGCACAATGAGGGGCTCAGTGACAATCTGCTGATGCTGCAGGCACAATGAGGGGCTCAGTAACAATCTGCTGATGCTGCAGGCACAATGAGGAGCTCAGTAACAATCTGCTGATGCTGCAGGCACAATGAGGAGCTCAGTAACAATCTGCTGATGCTGCAGGCACAATGAGGGGCTCAGTAACAATCTGCTGATGCTGCAGGCACAATGAGGAGCTCAGTAACAATCTGCTGATGCTGCAGGCACAATGAGGGGCTCAGTAACAATCTGCGGATGCTGCAGGCACAATGGTGGGGAGCTCAGTAACAATCTGCTGATGCTGCAGGCACAATGAGGAGCTCAGTAACAATCTGCTGATGCTGCAGGCACAATGAGGGGCTCAGTAACAATCTGCTGATGCTGCAGGCACAATGAGGGGCTCAGTGACAATCTGCTGATGCTGCAGGCACAATGAGGGGCTCAGTAACAATCTGCTGATGCTGCAGGCACAATGAGGGGCTCAGTGACAATATGCTGATGCTGCAGGCACAATGAGGGGCTCAGTAACAATCTGCTGGTGCTGCAGGCACAATGAGGGGCTCAGTAACAATCTGCTGGTGCTGCAGGTACAATGAGGGGCTCAGTGACAATCTGCTGATGCTGCACGCACAATCAGGGGCTCAGAAACAATCTGCTGATGCTGCAGGCACAACGAGGGGCTCAGTGACAATCTGCTGGTGCTGCAGGCACAACGAGGGGCTCAGTGACAATCTGCTGGTGCTGCAGGTACAATGAGGGGCTCAGTAACAATCTGCTGATGCAGCAGGCACAATGAGGGGCTCAGTGACAATCTGCTGATGCTGCAGGCACAATGGGGGGCTCAGAAACAATCTGCTGATGCTGCAGTGCCCCAGTATAGCTAGTATAGTGCCCCAGTATAGCCAGTATAGTGCCCCAGTACAGCCAGAATAGTGCCCCAGTATAGCCAGTATAGTGCCCCAGGATAGCCAGTATAGTGCCCCAGTATAGTGCCCCAGTATAGTGCCCCAGGATAGCCAGTATAGTGCCCCAGTATAGCCAGTATATTGCCCCAGGATAGCGCCCCAGTATAGT